>NW_007259930.1:291112-359593 GCF_000164805.1 Carlito syrichta
CACTCCAGTCTGGGCGACAGAGTGAGACTCCAACTCAAAAAAAAAAAAAGGAAAGGAAAGTTAATTCAATTCATTTAAGTTATAGACAGACTATTTCAGGTATATTCCTATAACATCAACAGTGAGGATTAAATAGTACAAAACCTGGGAGAAAATATAGTTTTAAGTATGTGAAAACCCTGGGCGCTTATTGGTTTCATTCAATTTATAATTCCCCGTAGGATTTCCCAAGACTTGAAGACTTTGGCAAGACTTGAATACTTTAATGAAATGTGAATAATCCGGAAAGTATAAGCACTTGTCTATTGTAATACATTAAATAATGAGGAGTGAAATCAGATATGTATGTAATTACTTCATCTATAGTTGTAGGTGGTGGTAATGAAGCTTTGGCACAATAAGAATAACATTATAATTGATTCATACTTTTCTTGGATTGTGAGTAGAACAGACCTATTCTATATATACAGTTTTAGGGTGAGTAAAATAGTAATTTGGCATATAATATTCATAAGGCAGAGAAAATGTCACATATCTTTGGGTGAATTCATATGTGTCAACACACTCTATTATGTTATTTTATCCAATAAAGCTTCAGGGAAGGAGATGTATAATTCAGCAACTTTCAGAAAAAATTCCTTGTGAAACCTTCAAACCTTTTTGTTTTAGAAAATGAAAGCACTGTAAGTCTCAAAGAATTTTTTTTAAAAAACTAAGTCAAAAAAATTGCATACTTTAAGGTGTTCTTAAAAATCATATAACATGAAAGTGTGACTTTCCATTAATAGTCAATTTCTTATTTAAAAATTTTAAATTTTGACGTAAAGGTTTTATTAAGATGGAGTAAAGAAGAAAGATTTGTCAGTTATTAAGTCAATTAGCTCATATGCTAATTGATCTATAATTACTATACGAAGTCAATAGTAATATGCTAAGTCAATAATAATGATCCAAAAATCAAGATTTACCATATTGTCTTCAGAGCAATTGACTATTTGCATTTTAAGACAATTACCAAACCAAACTGAAACTTTTAAAATGCCATTTGTATTTTTCATTGAGAGTTTTTCTCTCTTCTTTTGGTCTTCTCACTTCTCTTCAAAACTAACAAAATCAGACATCTCTTTTGGCCTCATATTTTTCTCTAGCAAGTTCTAGAGTGTCTTCTATTTATTTTTTTCTCATTTTCTCCTGACCCATTTCCAATGAGGCATTTGCTCTGTCATTTTACCAAAATGCTTTTGTACAATGTCTCCAACACTTTCTTGCCAGGTCCAATAGTCAGTTCTCAGCCCTCAATGTACTTGACCTATTTCCAGCATTTGAGGAAATTTTTATCTTTTCTTTCTGGAAGTAGCTTTCTGCTTTGAGGACACAACCATCTTCTGCATTTCCCCCACTTCAGGTGCCCACTCTATCCCAGTGTCTTTGATTATTTCCTCCTCACCCTCACCTCTGATTATTACAGTAAGCCAGTGTCTGACCTCCCACCCTTTATCTTTTGGACCCACCCTAACTCTTTTGCTAGAGGTACATGGCAGAAACAAGCCTCTTCTTGTTGTCTACTAATATCTCTTTGGCTGGGCCCTTTCATCACTTAAACCAAGTGTCGTTAAACATTTTTGAAACTCTTTGTTTGGCAATAGTATATACTTTTCATATGCCACTTTTCTGTGTGTTCAACTTCTTAGACTTACTTCCGTAATTTACTCATAGATACCCTTTCATGCTTAGTATCTTATACAGGGTTAATTTCTTGTGAGTTGGTTTTTGTTATCTTGTTCTCTTAATGTTGATTTAATTAATATACACACAATCATGTAAATTATTTCCAGTTCTTAATTCATAACAAGGGGCTTATTACTACAAGTCACATCTAGCCATTTATATATATTCCTTAGAAACATATAAAATTAAATTGATCCAATCTCAAAGTGTTTAAATTGCTATTGATAGAATTGATATCTAGATTTTCTAATTTTCTTCTTTTAAAAAGTAATTTTTTCCTCTTTGTGATTTACAAGGCAGTTCAGCGACTTATAGGAAAAAAAATTCCTTATGGAACTCTTCAAATTTCTTTGTATTCAAAAAATAGAAGCACTGCAACTCTCAATATTTTTTTTTTTTAAAACAAACAGAGCCACAGAAGCTAAGCATTTTAGGGTATGAAAAATATCAGACATTATGCAGGTGTGACAACGAATATAAAGTTGAAGAAGCCATCTTTCTCTCAAATAATTTGTTTCTTTGGAATACACATAAAACACGGGAATAAGCGGGGCACGGTGACTCACGCCTATAATCTCAGCACTTTGAGAGGCCAAGGTGAGAGGATTGCCTGAGCACATGGGTTCAAGACCAGCCTGGGCAACTCGACGAGACCTCATCCCTAAAATAATTTTTAAAATTAGCCAGGCATGGTGGCATGTGCCTGTAATTCCAGCTACTTGGAAGACTGAGGCAAAGGATCACCTAAGTCCAGCAGGTCAAGGTTGCGGTGGCCATGAGCATGCCACTGCACTCCAGCCTGGGTAACAGAGTGAGACTCCAACCCAAAAATCAAAAAGCAAACAAAAAAGTGGACATAAATTACTATAAAATCATGATATTAGAAAGGTAAGAAGTTAAAGATCAGGATAAGATAAGTCATTTCTTCCTGCAGAGTATCAGAATATCTCCATGAAGATGACATTAAAAAGAAACCTCATGAAAATTTAATATTCAAACTGTGGTCATTCAGGGAAACTGTGTAGCAATTGTTTAGTCATTGTAGTATCTTTTCTCATATGATTTATCAAACGTATTCCCCAAATTTAAAAAATACAAACTACACATTATCTTCAATGTTAAAAATGTAAACAAAATGTTATGCTCCAAATTACATATGAAATTTGATCTTAAAAATCGCCTGGTTTTTTTTTTGATTTGGGTCTCACTGTCTCCCAGACTAGAGTGCAGTAGCATGATGATGGCTCATCGTAACCTCGATCTCCTAGTCTCAGACAATCCTCTCACCTCAGCCTCCCAAATAGCTGGGACTACAGGTGCATGCCACCACGCCTGGCTATTTTTGTTATTTTTATTTTTTGTAGAGATAAAGTCTCACTATGTTGCCCAGACTTGCTGCTTTTTTTTTTTTTTTTTAAGAAAATGTGTGACCTTTTTGGACTTTTTAAGAGTCTTGGATCAGAATGTTTTCTACCTTCACAATGTTTTATTTTCTGTTGTTTTCTAACAGTGTTAAAAAAGTAGTTGCGGTCGGGCTTGGTGGCTCAGCCTGTAATCCCGCCTTTGGGAGGCTGAGGTGAGTGGATTGCCTGAGCCCGCGGGTTCGAGACCCGCCTGGGCAGCAAGACCTCATCTCTATAATAAATAAAAAAATCAGCCGGGTGTGGTAGCGCATGCCTGTAATTCTGGCTACTTGGAAGGCTGAGGCAGAAGGATCACCGGAGCACAGCAGGTCGAGGCTGCGGTGGCCGGGAGCAGCCACTGCACTCCCGTCTGGGTGACAGAGTGAGACTCCAACTCAAAAAAAAAAAAAAAAAGCAGTTGCATGCTTTCTGAGATTATCTTGGTCTCTTACACCTATTCCACTTTTATCTGGGGTCTTTTTTTTTTCTTTTCTCTCTGTTATTCATATCCTGTTTAATTTTTATTCTACTTACAGCAATTTCTCCTCTGTGTGTAGCTCTGTCCTGACAGGAAGTTGGTTGGGAGAGTTCTTAAAAACTAGGCTTTCTAGCCCATCAAGGGTTACTGTGGAGTCTTTGTGCCTATACATGATTTCACTGGTCAACACTTGCCAACCCTACCATTTCAGCAACTGTTCTGAAGTTGACCCCACAGAGGTTTCTACTTTTAAGTCAGATACCTTGAAGTTTCCCTTGGCTTTCTGCCTCCCCACACAGATACTATCCAGGGTTTGTGGTTTTTATGATTTATTCAACTTACTTAATTTTTTAACCTATGGGAATAATTTGCCCCATAGTTTTGCTGTAAATATCTAAGAAGTTTTGTTTTTATGTGAAAATTTAAGAATCTAAGAGATTGTATCATTGTCATTGCTACCATTTGTTAAGAATCTATCATAGTTAATATTTCATTAAGTACTTTAATATAGTCTTTATTTGGAAAGTTTTTTGAATATCCAGTTTTCATATTGCTAGATACTAAAGTCTTTTCTAGAGAAGAAAATTTCCTGAAATTAATGAAATATTAGGATTTTTTTCTATCATCTAATTCTTAAGTTTCTATAGTCTTTTTTGTGTTTATCTCCTGTCACTTATTTGATTGATATTTTTTCACATTCTTATCTATTATATTATGCATTCTCATTTTCAGATTTTAGAAAACATCCTTAGGATGTACTTTTTTTTTCCTATAATGTCTCTGAATTGCAAGAGTGAGCTGGTGGGAAAACAAGGGAAAGCTGCAAAAACACAGCAAGGTAATAACATAGAAAATTCTTTTCCTACACTGCCATACCCATATGCATACAAAAGTTATATAATTTTTGTAACTTGCATTATAAGGGTTTTTTTGTTTTACTTTTAAAGTTGATATTCACTGAATAGACATTTATAATAAGGTATATTAAGGAATTGTTAATAAACAATTCCCCAAATTCATAATCCTAAAACTAAACATACCACTCATAAAAATTTAAAATGGATATTCCAAATTGGCTGGCTTTTATTCCTTCTTTAACAAAAAGTTTCCAAGATTGCCCTGGTCATCAATTTCCAGTAGGGATATGGGAAAACAGATGGTGGAGAAGGCTTCTCTAAATCACCTTGGGTCACATCATGGCCAAAGATGAGTATAAGGGGAAACATGATCCCTGCTTACTCAATTACTTTCCAGAAATAGTACACTATAGAAGGCTTCAACCTTTGATCTGTATTAGGAAACACTTATAAACATTTTGATAAGTATTACTAAAATAGTCACTATTAGAAAACTATTGGCCAATATCTCCGATGACCAAAAATGTAAAAGTCCTCAACAAACCACTAGCAAAAGGAATTCAACAGCACATTCAAAAGGTCATTCACCATAAGAAAATTAGATTCATCCCACAGATACAAGGATAGTTTTGACATATGCAAATCAAGAAGTAAGATATATCACATTAACAGAATGAGCAACAAAAATCATGTGATTATTTTGATCAATGCAGAAAATAATACTTAACAAAATTCAACAATTTTCATTTTAAAAAACTCTCAACAAATTAGGTATGGAAGAAATATACCTCAACACAATAAAACCCATATATGTCAAACCCACAGCTAACATTATATTACGTGGGAAAAGTTGAAAGCTTTACCTCTAAGATATGTAATAGGACAAGGATACCCACTTTTGCCATTTCAACTCAGTATAGTTCTAGAGACCTTACCCATAACAATTAGGCAAGAGAATACAAAGGAATTAAAATTAGAAAAAAGGAAATCAAATTATTCTTGCTTGTAGATTACACACACACACACACACACACACATCTATGGAGAGAGAGGATATATTTGTATACTATATATCTGACAAGGGATTAATATCTAAAATATATGAAGAATTAAGACCATTCAACAGCAAGAATTAAATAAAAAATGGGCAAATAAATTGACTGGATATTTCTCTAAAGAAGACATACAAGTGACCCACAAAGATATGAAAAAATCTTCAATGTCACTAATCATAAGGGAGATGCAAATTAACAGCAAAGTGAAATATCACTTCATGTTTGTTAGAATGGCTATTATCAGAAACACAAAAGATAATAAGCATTGCTGAGGATGGGGTGAAAAAAAACCCTCTCAAATTTGGTGTGAATGTAAACTAGTACAGCCATTAAAACTAGTACAGTCATAAAACAAAATACAGGGTCTTCAAAAAATTAAACATAAAGCTTTCATATGATCCAGCAATTCCGTACTAAATATATATCCAAAGGAAATGATATTAATATGTCAAAAGACATCTAGACACCTATGTTTTTCATAGCATTATTCAAAATAATAACATGGAATAAACCTAAGTGTCTGTTAATGGTTAAATGGATGGATATAGAAAATGTGGTATATATTCAATAGTCAGTCATAAAACAGAAGGAAGTTTTGTCACTTAGGACAACATGGATAAACCTGGAGGTGAAATGATCTAGGAACAGAAATACGAGTAACACATGATTTTACTCACAAGTGGAAACTAAAAATGTTTATCTTGTTGCCATGTTGAGCAGAATGTTTGTTACCAAAGGCTGAAATGATTGAGAGAAGGAGGCTGTTCAAAGGTTACAACATTTCAGTTAGATAGGAAAAATAAATTTAAGAAATCTACTGTATACCACTGTGATTATAGTTAACATATTGTACACTTGAAAAATGCTGAAAGAATGAATATAAAGTTTATTTTTTCCCCAAAAAGGCACTATGTGAAATAATATTTATGTTAATTGGCTGGATTTAGTGGTTCCTCAATGTATATACCCTTCAAAGGAATATATTGTTCATGGTAAACACAAATTTATCTGTCAATTACAAGATTAAGAAGTGATCATTATTAGTTATGAAAGCACATTAGACCAAAATATTGTCAATTTACTCTCACTCTAACCAGTACCTAAAAGTCCCTGAAATATTCTTTTATTTTTTAAGTCTTAAGTATATGTATTCAAAGAAATGTATGGATTTGTCCAAAATAACTACATGACTCTAGCCTAGTTGAACTATCATTGAGGTGACTTCACATAATGCTTGGCTCCACCACTTACTGGTTCTGTTTCCTTAGACAGTTATTTATATCTTTGCTTTAGATGTAAATTTGTTATATAAATAGTACCTAACTCACAGAGTAACAGTGAGAATTAAATTATTATTTGTTAAATACATGGTATAGAGATTAGCAAATAGAAAAATAGAAATATATTAACTGTTCTTTTTATTTTTTAATATTAGTATGTACATGTCTAATTTTCTATGAAACTGATTGCTTAGAATTAAATAAGACAACATTTCCAAATTTTTTTAATATATAATAAATCCACATGCAAATGCAAGGTATTTTTATGACTAAACAGTGCTCTCTAGATTTGGCAGAGTCTGATTTTTCCATTCAATAGCTCTTGTTATCCTTATTATTTTAATTTGTGGCTATGGATACATCTGTCTTAATAAGCTAATTTTAGACAAAATGTTTTCCCCTATAGGCATTAAATAGTGTGAGCCTGTTTCTTTTTATAATTCTCTCTAGACACATGGATCTGTTTAAGTTCCAGAGTGAAACAGTGAAAGAAATCACTAATATAAAGCCTGCACATTTCCTCTGTGGACTATCTATTGAATGGTATAAGTCATCCTTTGAAATAGACCATGTGGTACATAATAACCCTGTGGTATCTCAAAATAGGATTTCTTTAGTCATTTGCATAATAGTCTTGAAGGACATCTATCTTGGACAGTCAAAGCACAACTGTGTGTATACAGACATAACCACTACTGAGGGAGGCATAGATAATAGAATTTAACCAAATTGATGGCACAACCCTGAAATAATACATCCACACAATGTTTGTTATAACTTAAACCTAATCTTGATGTTTTTAAAAATCAAAGATGTAAGAAAATAACTGCCAAATGTAATAGTCTCTATGTTTTATCCTAGCAGTGTGGTAAGTGGTTTATTGATTATCTACGAAAAACAAAGATTCTTTTTATATTCCCTAGGAAATTTAGATAGTCAGATGTTTTATCATATTTTCATATTATATCATGAAAAAAAATCTAGAAATTGGAGATGCGTGAAATGCATAAATTTCCATATTTCATAAGAGATCATGCAAACCTCTAGAGTTTTCAGTAAAAAAAAAAAAAACCCTTTAGAATTCTACTAATAGCATACTTTAGTTTTCAACACCTTCTAAATGCAAGCATTTTCTATATACATGATTGGCTTTGTTTCAAGTGTATGTTTCCTCATTTGTCTATTTCTGTTCAGATGATTTATAATTTAGTAAACAGCACACTTCTGGACCAGCCCAAATCCTTTCCCCTCATATGTTGAAGCAATAGTTGTAGTTCAGGGAGATTAATTACCAAGCATCTAAAATAATGCCTTGATATATTGTCTTAAAAGCTGTATTATTGAATGTATGGGTAAATTAATTTTAACCAATCCATTGAAAAATTGGTATGATACACATTTCATTTTTACTCTTGATGTCTTCTCTTTTGATTGAAGACAATGCTCAGGCTCTAGCCTTTTGCCATGATGCAATATATTTTAAATAGAAGTGTGGAGCCATTCTAAGTAACTGTTGACTTGCATATCTTGGTTTGTGCTGTCAGAATAAATTGTAGAGACATAATTTTAGTGCTGTGGGTTTTATATAGTTTATTTTCTCTCACTGTGAACAATGGCATTTATGTACATTTGTTATTTCATTAGAACTTTGAAAGAACTTTGTGAGAGGTAGAGCAACCACTATGAGAAAACAGTATTTGGGGGCTACAAACCTGGTAGGAATTTGGGAACACATTTTCACATACCTCCCTAAAGTTTCTTTTTCTCTTTTATTCTTTTGAAAGGCAGAAAGATATTTAATGTAGAAGTATATTACACTTGTATATGTGTACATAAGGCTGGAGACAGTGAGGATGTGCAAATCCCTCTTTTATAAGATATTTGTTGCTAAATTTCAATATAGCTAGACATGTTTATAGGCCTCTTCAAGGAGCTTATTTATGGGCAATCTACAGTCTACCAGAATATGTCATAATTCAAGGGAACAGAGAAATACTATTGATAATGAAAGGTTTGAGAAAGAAGATTCACTTTGCTAAAAGCATGACGACTAAACAGATTTGTTCAGCTGATCTTCAGTCACATGTGTCTCAGGGCTTTTGGAGAAAATTTGCTGGAAAACAAAACATAAAATATCCAAAACCTTAGATAATTACTCTCTCGAGTCTCTTTGAAAGTCGTTCTTTCCCTTACAGGAGGTGGCTAGAAGCATCCAGGGAATTCCTGGTGAGTTAAAGGAAATTGCTGGGGTAAACTAACAACACAAGGTTATTTGAACGAATACAGAGTGATAATTTTCTTAGCTTTGTGATTAAGGGAGATCTTTCAGATAAGTAGAAATCGCAGAGGTCATAAAGTTTGAGAAAACTTGCACAGGAGACATCTACAGATTGAAAATGATTTTGAAGATAATTTCAGGTCTTACTCTGGAAGATAGAGACTAGAGCCAGACAACTCATGTAATTATTGATGACATTTAGCCCCGTTTCGTCCCTTGTTGCAATAGCCTACAGAAAGTGGAGAGACAAGAGATAGCTAGAGAAAGGCTAGGAAAACAGACAGGATGGGTCCTCTAGTAACAATGTAGCAAACTTCCAGCAGGCCCCTCAGGCTGAATTGGTAAACAAGCTCTCTGTCAGCCTCTTAAGCTAGAACTTAAGTACTCACTGCTGGGATAGAAAAACCACCAATCAGCTCTCTGCCAACTACCAACCAATCGGCTGTCTTAGGGCTATATAAGCACCAGGTTTCAGTTCCAAACCAGCAACCCCTTGAGGTCCCCTCCTACTGTGGGAGCTTTTCTGTCCTCTTAATAAATCCTGCTTTCTCACTTTCTGGCTGTTCATGTCCCTCATTCTTCCTGGGCACAGACAAGAACCCTGACCTGAAGAGCTGCAGAAGATCCTTGGAGCGGAAGAGCTGTGCACCTGGCCAACAGAACTGGGAAAGCTGCTGGAAGAAGGCAAGACTCTGAGAATGAGACACTTCTGGAGGCCATAATACTGTCAGGGCTTGGCTTGCCAGCCCACTACAGCCAACACTCTGGGGGCTAGGCTTGCCAGCCCACTGAATCAGTAATACTCTTAGGACTTGACTTGCAATTCCATTAGAGTTGTCACTTCTGGAGCCAGGTTTACCAGCCCCTTAAGCCAACCCTCTCTGGGGCTTGGCTGGCCAACCCGTTGAACTGACACTCTCCAAGCCCAGGCTGATCTGAAAAATTCATATCAGTGGAGTGCTGTATATTTTAAATACAATGGATAAGAATTGCTTTAAAGCGCTTTTTTTCTACTGGCCTGTATTTAACCCTATAAAAATTACAATATACAGAAAAATTATCTTAATACATTTTAACAGATAACGAAATTGAACATCAGAAGCCATCACTGACATGACTGACACACCACTGGCAAATGATAAAACATGGCTTTGAAAACAGATTTAGAGAGAGAATTCTTAACTTCTGCTTCTTAATTCACTATATTTCTAATTTTGCAAAATCAACTTCATCAAAAATTGTAAGTTACGTTTAGCAATTTCACATTTCTTAACCAGATGTAAATTTTTATACAACTCAGTTATAAAAGCCGTATGGTAATTAAGCACGTTTAGTGTATAATAAATTTAATTTCTGAAATTCATAGAAATAACGGGCTTTTTTCTTTTTCATTATAAAAATCACATACACTTATATAAAAATTCCAAAACATATGGATATCTGTAAAATGAAAAGAAAGATTCTAAATACCACACATTTCAACAATAACCTTGCCAACAGTCTATTGTAGATTTACCCCCAAAATGTCATATATTCAGACAATTGTATTTTCAACACTTTATCAATAAAATAAGCACATGTTTATATTTATATTTTTCTACTGTAAAGAATGCGGCATTCAAAATTGCTTTATATGGTTTTCTATGGAAGTGCAATCATAGAATAAATTCCTTAACATAATATCGTTGGATCAAATGGATATTTTAAATTTTGATAGTTATTTACAAAGTGCCACTAAATATGTTTAAATTTCCATTCACAGAATGTGAGATCATTTTTTCCTTAAACTATGGTCTAAGTGAATACATACACACACACACACACACACACACACACACACACACACACACGTATATGTATGCATACACATGTATTTATATAACACATGAAATCAATATTTTATTGATTTAATATGAATGTCTTTACTTTTAACTCAATGGAACACCTGAGTCTCTTTTTATAATGTTTATAATGTTGTGAGATACATTTTTATAATCCTTGAACACACACACACCCATATTTATTTAAAATGACTATTTTTGCTTGTTGTATTTATTAGTAAATTTTGTCTTTTGTGCATATTGTTTGTTGCAAAAACCAACCCAAATTTTTTAAGCATTGTGAAAATGAATGTATTTTTATTTTGATTTATTAATACAGTAAAAAATTACAATCTTATGGGCACTCCTAAAACAAAGAGGGAGAGTGGCAAGTGTTGAAAAACAACCCATTGGATACCATGATCGGCCACCTGAGTGGTGATCTCAATAGAAGCCCAAATCTTACCATCATGTAGGGTTCCTATGTAAAAACATGCACATCTACCCTTTGAATCTAATTTTCTCCTTTTAACTTTTAACTTATTTTCTCCTAATGTCCTAATTTTCTCATTATTTTTAATTCATATCTCTTCATCTTCCCCATAAATGGAACACATCAAATAGCTGTCTCAAGCAGTAATCATCTCATTGGAGGTGTCATATTTTACAATTTTTTATGTAACTCATTCAGGAAATATTACTCTAATTTTATATTTTGTAAAATGACAATCAAGCTTTTGCTTGACAGATTTATCCATTGAAATTTTATATGTATATTTGTACTGTTGACCATTTGTCCTGTGAAGTACATGATTAAAATCCTTGAACATATCCACCCATCCTATTTATTTAAAATGGCTATTTTTGTTTGTTATATTTATTAGTGAATATATACAAATAATAATTTCATATATGTTTAGGATATAACATAATTTTTGATACACACACACACACACACACACACGGTTTCTAATATATATATAGTTCCTGATTCCTGACCTAACATTACTAAAATACTGAAATGAAACTCTATCTTTCTTATTTTTTCCTTTCTCCAATAATTGTTGTTTTCATCTTGTTTATCCCTTGGAAGATTTCTTTTGAAATTCCAGGACTCCTCATCTTTATAATACTGAAAAATGTATATATTTAGGAAATAGAAGTGATTTAGAGCTAGAAATAAATGCTGGTATGTATGTATACAAGTATAGGCATAGAGTGCTTCAGCATGATCCTTACAAATTTTCAAATGTGGCAAACTGAAGAAGAGGTGTCCTTGTGAACTTCATAACTCTAGACATGCCTGGAATTGTCCCATCACCTAGACCTACTTGGCAGGAACGTGGATGAAGACTTAGGTGATTTAAACTACATATATCACTTCTCTATTCTCACTCATCGTGGTAATAAGAATGACTTACTAGGGTCTCAGAAAGACTTCCTTTGGGGAGATAGAGGTGTCATCAATTATAACATTGCCTCTGTTATTTCCTATAAGTACCTTCTAGTACTTTAAAAAAAAATCCAATAAATAAGTGTGCCTTCAGAAGGGCCATAAAAATCTGAACCTCAAAGTGCTCAGACTCATTTAGAACCAGCTCATGCAGGAAGTTTAAAAGCAGGAACCACATCCCAGTCTATGGTTCAAACTATTCCCTATAAAAGCACAAGCTGTAGTACCTATTTCAAAGTTGGGCAACTGTGGTTGACCTTGGAGTACATGGTACTTTTTAGAACAATGAGGTGGTTTCTTTTTACATACAAGACTGGTGGAAGGAGCATTTGTTGTAGCCAGATAAGAAGTGATCCTTTGGCTACAATTCAGATGGATTTGAAAAGTATGATTTTCTTGGCACAAAAATAAATCCCTTAACTGTTTTCTCCTGCCACAACCACAGTACTAACAGTGATTTACAGCAGCATGTTGCCTAACGTTCCATCTGCATATTATTTGGAAAGGGTAAAAATTATGGTAATGCAATGTGCAAATGAGTAAAAGTAGAATTTGTTTGCTTTCTTTCCTGCCTACACACAGTCAAGGTTTTCTTATGTGTGGTGCACAAAATCTGTTTGCTTGGTGTATAAGTTGTGTTTTATTCTTACTTCCAGTGTCTTTCAGAATTGGAATATGTAGGAAACCTTTAGGAATATATTATAGGTAAAACACCCGGAGACAACATTTAAGGATGATAAAGAGAATGACAGCTTATTAGCTATTCTTTCAGATAGTCAAAGACTCTTACTTTTTTAGAAAGTGAATGGGGGAAAATCCTCTGATTATGTCAGTTCAGTTTACAGTAAGAAAGGAAAGTAATTTTCTATGTTAATTTTCAGCCCCTTAACAACTTGGAGGGAATGGAAATAGAACAAAAAAGGTGGGGTTCTTTCTTTATTATTTAACTCTTCAATTAGATCCATTCCTCTTTTCTCTATTTTACATGTTGGAAACATTAACTTTTGAGTAAAACAATATTATCTTTCTTTTAAAGTTTAATGACCAATGCTGAAGATGCAATTAGTTAAAATCATAGACCAAGCATAGAGAAATAATCAACATGCTTTAGGCTTTTTAAAGAAGCACTGGATTCAGAATGTGGGAATTATACTGAATGTCCTTAGCATAATACAGACCAAGCTTAGATGGAGATATAGTTATGATACATTAGAAATGAAATCTTAAAATTGGCAATTTTCCTGATATGACAAAGAAATAATGTTAGATGAAGAGAAAAGAAGTTCTTTATATCTAATTTTTATGACAAAAATAATATAATTGGCAGATTGGATAATATTCAGTGCTATACATTTGATAAATTACTTTCCTGAAGTCTCTTATAAATAATTATTTTTAATGCATCTTAGTAATAACAACAAATCATATAAGAAAGAACAAATTGAATAGTACATATTTGAAAAATAAAATTCCATTGAGTAAGATGATATCTGGTAACCTCACTCTGCTTTATACCCTTAATCAGCATCCAATTTCAGGATTATTTTTAATGTAGCTCTGGATACAGCTTGTTATAATTCAATTTGTATGCCAAGTGTTTTGCTGCCTGTTTGGAGACTTCACTTTGAGAGAACTCTCTGGCTTGCTGGAAATGGCAAATGGCATTTGAATATTTCTCCCAAGTCTTCCATAACTCATGTGTGGTATTGCATATGTGTGCTGCATAATTACTGTATGAAAACGAGAATTACTGGCACAGATTCACATTTGTTTCCTCTAATTTGAGGAAAGGTGATTTTGACTTGCAAATTAATTGCAGACTAGAAAGTGTTGACATTAACCATGTTTTAGGAAGAAAGTTGGCAGTTTATTCTCTCTGAATTTTCTCAGATATTGTTTCTTTTCTTTTCTTTTTTTTTTTTTTCCTAATGAGGAGGTCATTTGATTTCGTGGATACAGTTAGTCCTGCAACTCTGTGAAAGCAATCTGAACTTACTGGTTACATTATGAAAACAGAAAATAACACCTCCTTGTCCCAGATTTCTAGTTCAGTGTTTTACTCATTTACAGATATGCCAAGGCATTTGGGAAATGTGGTGGTCTCTAAGGAAACATTCTGGAGCCAGAAGAATGTCAGAGAATGTAATCAAAGGTTAAATAAAGGGATATAGGAGTTCTAACTCATCTGTCTGTTGCATCAATGTATGAGGGCTATTTCTTGTACTTGGCTTTAGAAAAAAATGTGAATAAGTTCTTGCTATCTTATAATCTCAATTAAAAAAATACACTCTGTATTGTTTGAAGATTTCTTTCTTTTTTTTTTTTTTGAGTTGGAGTCTCACTCTGTCACCAAGATTGGAGTGCAGTGGCCGCTCCCGGCCACCGCAGCCTCCCCTGCTAGGCTCCAGCGATCCTTCCGCTTCAGCCTTCCAAGTAGCTGGAACTACAGGCGTGCGCTACCACGCCCGGCTAATTTTTGATTTAATGTAGAGATGAGGTGCCAAGTTGCCCAGGCAGGTCACGAAGAAGATTTATTTCCTATAATAAAATTGTAATCAGTTATGTTCTTTGTCACGAAGTTAATCTTGGTTGAGTTAATTAAATAATTTTTATATTACATATCTGAATATTCAGTGAGATATTATCTTAAACAGAGGTTCTTTGCCTATAGTACAAAGATGTAATTCAGTGAACTTGCAAAACTTCTAGAATAAAAAAGCATATATTATGTATATTTTGTTCTGTTCTAGAAGAAAAAAAACCATGACGTCTATCAAAACTTACACTCAAATGGTTAAAAATCGCTAATGTGTAAGAATTCTATTATTATTATTAGTGGTAGTAGTGCAAGTAGTAATATTTTGTTGATTAATCAAAATAAAAATGTGTAAAATTTTAAAATTAATTGCAAATTTGTAAAATTAACTAATAAATAACTAAAGACATTTTCAAGTTTATGACATTATAAAAAAGAGCACCAACATGTTATTCCTTGTCTGACACATATCAAGATTACAATATGGATTCATACTTCCAAAACAATGAGAAATTTCCTTCAAGGGTTGTGTTCTTTCTCTCTTTTATTCAACAGATAATCAGCAGGACAATATGTATGTTATAGAATAGAGAAGACAAAGTCTTCAAGATGTAAAATAAAGTAACAATCGGTTATTGTTGTTAATAGTGATTCCTAGTTTTATGACATTATTTTAAATGTTTTGCACATTTTATCTAATTTAATCCACTAAATAATCTTATACATTAGCTACTATTATTGCCATCCCAGCTTTACAGATGACAAAAACAACAAAGAGAAAATTGCATGCCATGACCACATTCAAAAAGTCAGTAAGTAGTCTGATTTTAGAGCTCATAATTACACTGTAGCTATGCCACTTTGAGAATCAAAGATAATATAATGCAAAGAAAAATACATATTTCAAGTTTTATTTCTTGGACTGAAGTAACACTGAGACAGACACCTTTAACATTTCCTTATTATCAGCAATCTCAGATTCTCCCAAATCTTATATTCATAATTGCCCTCAATTCCTCAGTCACATCAGAAACTTTAGTGATGTGGGCATGTTTCATTGTCTTCATAAACCATTTTCTTAAAAACTTTTTTCCTGAAAAATAAAAGTATTTTACAATCAATGTTATAGCTTAGGATGGTAATCAAGTGTTACCCTAGACTTCATTATTGTATCCTTTATGCTATGGCAGGAAGGGGATCATACCCAGTCTCTCATGGTTCAAACTAACACAAATATCCCAACAAAATATGCCTTTGTGGAAAACTTAACTCATATTATTAACTCAACTGGTCAGAAAATAGAAAGCATAGAGTAACTGTATTATTTAATTATAATACACTCGGTATCATGTCCCTGGTTCTGTTTACTGAGGAATAGAAATTTAGTTTGAACATATTCAAAAGTAGACTGAAACAAATTAAAGCTTCTTTAAAACTCAAATATAGAGGCTTTCCGTTGTATACGTATGTCTTTCTAATTCTTGAATAAGTACATTTATACCCATACACTTTTAACAATTGTTTTAGAAAAACTTGAGGACCACACAGAAATATAAAATAGACCCTTGGGAAAAGGAGTGATAATACCCAGCACATCTGGCATGATGGAGGAATCTGTCATATGCAGTAGTGAAGAGAAATTGATGGTTGCCATAATAACATCTTACTCTATTCTCAATGTGTTTTGTGTGTTTGAATTTTGTTATGTATTTTGGAGAACATAAGGTCATTTATTCAAAGTCAAAATAATTCTTGATTTGTATAGATTTAAGAAATCTATCTTCTGATAAATGGATCTTTTTAAAATCATAAAATCAGAAACTGCTTGTTACAGAAAAATGTGTTATATTGAAAAGTCAACATAGTTATAGATTTACAAGAAATTTGCCTCTGGTTATTCAGGTTGTTCAGTTTATAGAAATAATGCAAATTATCAGTGACTAGTTTTGTAATGGTTGATATATAAGACATTTTTCTCAGTGTGACTCTGTTATTATGATGTGTATGAAGATACTAACAAGCCATTTCACTAGCACAGTGTTAATTAAAAGTTTTGCCATAAAATCTTACTAGTATAGGTAAGAAATTAAATATACAAACAATTATATGTATAAATAGCTTCACATACTTTTCAAATTTAGTTTCTTGTGGAGAACATTTACAATATGAACCAGAGTACCAATAACACTTTGGGAAATTTTGAAGCAATGCAATAGCAGCCAGCAATTAGTAAAGAAGTAAAGGGCGTGTGGAGTGTGCCAATTATTGTTTTTGTTTGTTTGTTTCTAAATAGTTCCTCATTATTTTACAGTAATAATCTCATGACTTTTAACTATTTTTTGAGTTGCAGTTAATCTTAGGTTTTAGAGAAAACATTGTAGTTTTGTTGTGCTTTTGGCACATCAAATTGACACTCAGTGAAAGCAGGATTCATCATGACTTTATATCTAAAATTATACCTAAAATTAAGCCTTTATTTTCAAAGTTATCTAATACAAATCCTAAAAAAGACAATTTTCTCTCAATACTTATGACACATCAAATTCAATAGTTTAATGGACACAGATCTGTAACCATATACTATACCACCACATCCCATTAATTCATACCTACAATTATTTTAAAATAACATTGCTTTCCAATTATGTGATTGGAAAGTATATAATAAATGCTATATATACACATATATGTGTATTTTATTTCTAAGTGTGATGTAATATATTATTTAAGCATTCATTTTGAAAAATACTAAAAAATTGAAAAAGTATGAGTCATTTTATTCTCCATTTGGCTAAATATTTTGATACAAACCAATCTAGAAACAATCTTTGGCAACATGTTTCTGGTGACCTAAAATTTTGAGATGTGGGTAGCAATTTTTCCATAGTTACATTAGTATTTAGGTTGGCACATTGAGATTTTAAATATAGATGGAAGGAACTACTTTTATAGATACTCAGTGCTCATATTCAGAATCCATTCAATAATGTATAAAAAAACAAGCCAAAAGAAAGATAGAATACAGAGAGTAAACAATTATAGAGCATCAGGGCAATGATTAAAAAGATTAAGTGAGTGAACTGCAGAAGCTGACAGGGGAAAAGAAACTCAGACTGAACTTATAACATAAAGTGTTAGCTAACAACAAGAAATAATATTTTAAAACAGATGCAAGACTCATCTTTAAAATAAGCAGCAAAGATTATTTTGCTATTTAAAATGCCGTATACTTGATTGCCACTAGAACTTATGCTTAACAGGAAACACTATATATAGTTTATTTTATATAATATAAAAATCCAGACTCTGAAGCAGACACCTCATTAATAAAGTTAAGTAAAATCTCCAAAGCTAATTGGAGATGTAATCATAACTTCTGGGAACAGTGTTAGAAATATCAACCAACCGTAAATATTGCTCTTTTTTCTAGGTACACATATACATGCATACACCTACCTTACAATGCAGCAAGACATCGATCACATTTCTCTAAATACAGACTCTTGTTATGTATCAGATTTAGCAAAAATGCACATCAATTTATAAAATACATTTTAATCTAATTAGATTTTGACTCTCAGGAATTATTCTGTATCAAGTACATGCATTTGTAAAACATTTCAAAGAAATAGACTTGCCTTTTAAGGAAAAACCAAAATCCAGAATGCTGTCTATTGTATTACTTAAAATTCAGAATGCATGCTAAAAACCCACAAGTAAAACTCAAAACCTAGATTATCCTACTAAGGAAGAACTGGATGGTAAAAGCAATCATAAATATACATACCATATGACTATCTACTTGATGTTCAGAGAAGAAAACACAAATAGATGAAATGATGTAATTCTATTCAGCCATAATTAAAAACACTCCAGAAATCTTCCACAAAAGATTTGTAGCAATGTGAGATGTCTCATTTGCAGAACTATCATAATTCAGGCTTGGCATTTGGATTTGTGTTGGTGACCAAGTCTGTTCTAGATTACTAGTATGCACATCCTATATACTGTGTTGCAGTATGATAGAAGTCAGCTTCCTTAGTGTTAATTGACCATTGGCTTGGGATGTACTCTGGTTCTCATAAAAAATGACCTTGTATGAAACACTGGATTTGTATCATAAAATAATTTTACATTTTTTTGCTGATCTCATAAGCCTGAGTGCATACACACACAAACAAAGCAGACATATTGCCAAAATACTCTAAAGTAATACTCCTAATTAAAACAAGTCATTTTTGTCATTTACTATACAAACTGTTCCTTTTTCAAGGCCTACCAAAGAGAGTTTACATATTAAATTTCAAAGTGGATTTTCTTTTCATGAGCTCAGACAGCATTTCTACATTGTATTTTGGCACTGTAGATAGTGTGGAATATGTGTTCCGGATCTTTTTATATCTTTGGATCTTTGGTAATTTATAGTCATTGGCATTGTTGAAAAAAACGCAAAATAATGTAAAAATATCAAATTTAGAACTATGTTAATTTGGTTTGGTCCCATTTTTATTTTTTTAATGCAGTCTAATTTATCATTTCCAAACACAAACAAATCTATTGAAATTTCAGTTGCATTTCTTTAGGTACTAGGTCATAAGAATATGATGGTGTATATATTTTTATGTCTGATGATATCTCTAAAATAACTCATTGCAGCTCCAGGTAAAATGCCTTACAGAAACTTCTTTTTCACATATATCTTGCATAGTAAATGACAACTTTCTAAAAATGATTCAGAGTCCAGTCTTGCATATGCTCTGTATTATGGCACAATGGGTTCTCTATCAACTCTGCATTTGGTACACATTTATCTATATGACATTGTCTTGAGGTAAAGATTGACTCTGATGGCAGGCACTTTTAGATTTCCAGCCCAGGAAGAGGTTAAAATATTGTTTAGTTTTGATTGGTTAACAGAATTTAAAATCTGCTATTTTTAATTACCACCCATACTTTACAACTCATAACTAAATCAATTAAATATTCCAAGCACATATTTAGAACCTAAGTAAAAAAGCATTTGCTATAATATATTGTCTATAAAAAGTCAGGACAATGAGTGTTTGAAATGTATGGCCTAAGAGTATTTCTCAAATTTTATTCTGCTTTGGATTTTGTTCATATACATAAATCACATCTGAACAGGACATTTCTTATTAATTTCAGAAATGTTCAATAATGAGAAAGTGTGAAGTGTGGTGATTTTTTTTGAGACGGACGTGTAAAAATATTGGAACATAAGTCACTGCTCTGCTCCAATAAGATGATGATACAAACCATTAGGGTGTCATTATCTATCCCAACCCTAATCTTGAAATAACTTATTCACCATGATTTTTCAAAGTTGTATGTAAATAAATATATCCAATATGACTAGCAAAAACTGTGTGGCTGAACTATATTAGATTAGCCAATTATCAATAAATTATAATTTACTATTATGCCTCAAATATCATCAGTGGTGTTCCGGTTCTGGGTAAGGTAGAATAAGCATAATCAACCTTATCAATCCAACTAAATGAAGCCAAAAATCCTGAACAGAAAACAAACATGTGAACTCCAAAAAGTGAATAGCATATTGTTTGGGGTGACAGACTAGAAGTGCAGATAAAAATCAATGGTGAAGCCACATACATTATTTCCTCCAGGGCTTTTTGTCCTGGAATTAAGGAAGCCCACAATTGAAGGAGGTATTGGCACACTTAGAGAACACTTCAATTATTGCTCTCTACTCAGGCCTGAGAAAAGAGAAAGAAGTTTCCTGGCAGCAATACCAAGGCAACAGGAATTGTAGAAGGTGGATATTCCTCTCTGATTGAAGAAGCTATAGTCACAAGTATTTGTGGCAAAACTCTATTTAACTTTTCACTTTCTGTTCATCTAACATTGGCCTTGAATGCAGGCACAATGACAAGAAATCTATAGCAGTACGTGGTAAATAAAACACAAGGGAGATCGAAAAGGTGACTCCTATTGGGAGTTACTAAGGATATCACAGAGAAGAAGGAATTTGAAAAACCAAATCTATACAAGTATTTATAAACTCACGGGATTATCCCTTTATTGCCTCCAAGGTATGCACACATAAATCTGTCCCTAAACAGCAAACATAAGACTTTGAGAACTAAACTAAAAGACAGACAATTTCCCAGATGGTTTCAGTGTGCAGCATACACTGGTAATAGAAGACAAAATTATATTGAAAACACAATTCAGACATAACTGGTTAGAACTTGTGACATAAATATAGCCAAAGTTATTGTCTGATAAAGTGAAAGATAAATATCCACAGGTTTTTAGAAGAAACAAGAGTCTCATACTACAATATTCAAAATGGTCAAGATGCATGAAAAATTACTCAGTTTACAAAGAACAAGACACATATCAACAGGGGTATAATACAACAATCAATATACGTCAAAGATGAGATGACACAGCTGTTGGATTATTTGATGAAAATTTTAAAGTAGTTATTAAAAGAAATTCCAACCAATAAAAATGAATATATAAAAACTATAACACAAGTTAGAAAATCTCAGAAAAATAGGTTATATAAAGAAAAAAATAAGCCAGGCTCGGTTGCTCAGCCTGTAATCCCGCGCCTTTGGGAGGCTGAGGTGAGTGGATTGCCTGAGCCCGCGGGTTTGAGACCCGCCTGGGCAGCGAGACCTCATCTCTACAATAAATCAAAAATCAGCCAGGCATGGTAGCGCGTGCCTGTAATTCTGGCTACTCGGAAGGCTGAGGCGGAAGGATCGCCGGAGCCCAGTAGGCGAGGCTGCAGTGGCTGGGAGCAGCCACTGCACTCCAGTCTGGGTGACCGAGTGAGACTCCAACTCAAAAAAAAAAAAAAGAAAAAAAGAAAAAACAGATGGAAAATGTACAACTAAAAATATAGCACACATTTAAAATCCCTAATGAATTATCTTAATAGCCAAATAGAAATGATAGAGAAAAAGGGAAGTAAACTAAAAAAAAAAAAAAAAGCATTAATAGAAATTATCTAATCAAAACAACAGAGACAAATATGTATCAGGAAAAACTGTTTAGTGCCTGAAATATGAGATACCAAAAAAAAAAGGAAGAGGAGAAAAATATTTGAAGAAATACTAACTGAACACTCTGATTTTTTTGAGAGAAACAAGCCTACAGATTCAAGAAAACTTCAAACAGAATACACCCCTGAAAAAATCTGCAACCATAGCAGTTGTAATAAACTTACTGGAAGTTAAAGACAAAAACTTTTTCAAATCAGCCAGAAGAAGAACAATTTATGATTGCAGGAGAATAATAATAATTTGAGGATAGTTTTTACCTCATAAATAGTTTATAACAGAATGAGAGAAACAAAAAGTTTTAAAGTTTTAATTCATTGAAAAAGAAATCTTTTAGCCTAGAATTCTATATTCAGTGAAATTATTCTTTAGGGATAAAAGAGAAACATATTTTCAGAAAAAAGTGAAAGTAAGTAAACTCATGGCTAAAACAATCAGTAAAAGAATTTTACCAGAACCTTCAGTCAGAGGGATACCAGAAATAAACTTGGAACATCAAGGATATAGGAGGAGGAAGAAACAGTAAGTACCTAGTTAAATATAATAGACTCTTCATCTCTACTTGAGCTCTTTACAATATATTTGATGGCTGCATGAAAAATAGCATTATCTGACAGAGTTTCAGTATATGTAGGGTTAGCAAATTCAACAAACAGGAAGAGATAAAAAAGCATATGTGGTGGGATCCCTCAAGAACAGAATTATCTTTTGGAAGGTGGGTCTTTTATAGTACACTTGGAATTTGTTCCTCTGGATCAAATGGTCAATCAAAGATGTTATCTGGAAGTTTTAAGAAAGTTGTGTCACGATTTGTGGAAGAAGTGTCTTAAATTGTGACAAACAGTTGACTGGTTCTTCCACCATGATAATGCACCTTCCCACACGGCTGAGTGTTCAGCAGATTTGACCAAAAATAGCATGACCCCTGTACCTAACCCTCCCCCATCCAACCCATTTTACCCTGAGCAACTTTTTGTTTCCCTGTATGAAAAACTTCCTCAGAGGGAAACGTTTTGCTAATATGGAAGAGGTGAAACAAAAAATGGCAGAATCACTGAAAGAATCAAAATTGATGAGTTTAAAACCATTTTAAGCAGTAGAAAAAGCATCCCAATAGTTGTATTGCATCAAACGGTGAATACTTTGAAGGTGACTGAAGTTTACATGTAATAACAAATACACAAGTTTTTATAAATAAATTCTGTTTTTTGGGGCGGTCCCCCCTCAGAAACAGTTATTCAAGAAAATATACTAAATCACATTGTGTCAAAATGACTGACAGGAAGCAGCTGGTTTCAGCTTTTCTCAGAGAGAAAAACAGAAAAAAAACAGAAAAAAAACCTCAGCACTCAGACCAGCACGAGAAAAAATGCATACGCTATGGCCCACCAAGGAAGTGACAGGACCAACAATGGGAAAAGAGGAGAGAAAGCCATCAGCCTAGGTTGAAACCAGGCAGCCTTCATGACTTAGTTGCCAGAACACACCATAAGCAACGTCCAGATTCCGGGAAAGGGTGAGTGAGGGAAATCTGGAATTCTATACTCCTATCGCAGATTTTTTTTGAGTTGGAGTTTCACTCTGTCACCCAGACTGGAGTGCAGTGTCTGCTCCCGGCCACCGCAGCCTTTACCTGCTGGGCGCTCCTTCCACCTCAGCCTTCCAATAGCTGGAACTACAGGCGCGCGCTACCACACCCGGCTAATTTTTGCTTTATTGTAGAGATGAGGTCTCGCCAAGTTGCCCAGGCGGGTCTCAAACCCGCGGGCTCAGGCAATCCACTCACCTCAGCCTCCCAAAGGCGCGAGATTACAGGCTGAACCACCGAGCCCGGCTTATCGCAGATTTTGAAAGCGGCTCCAGCCTTGCAGGTCTCCGGTCCCTCACAGGAAACTGCCTGTGTACTGCACAATGCTGAAACTCACATGAAGCTTTGCAGGCAAATAAGCCCTGAGTGGCTCCAACCTCATCACCCTTCAAGAACTTAACCCTAATGGGTTGTGTACTATTACCAACTGCGTGGTGGGGATGGGGATGGGAATAGAATGGGAAATCCTAATGCTCACATTTGTCCCAAGGGCAAATTCTGCCCTGGCTGGCAGTTTTTGTTTGGGACAGGCTGCTATGAGAGGACTCGTGGCTGAATGCATTTTTGTATTATTTGCTTGGAATACCAGAGTCAGATGCAAATACCTGCATGGGAATCATCTCCCCAGCAACTGCTCACTCCCCCACATGAATATTTTGTGCAGCAGAAGCACCTCTAGCCACCCCTGCACAGTCCCCTTCTAATCCCACTGAGTTAAGCAATCATCCACACAGGTGAGGAGATGAAGCATAGACATGTCTGACCTAGCCCTGCTAACCAACTTTCCTCCTCAGCCCACCTCCCTCAAAAGCCTAATATGGACAGGGAATTGTGCGAGTCCCCAAAACCTGCCCATTGTCTCGGTCACCTGTGTATTTCTCTAGGGTAACATACGCTAAGCAGAAAGCCTGCAGTCATTCCTGCAGCTGTCTCCTGCAAGTGCCACCTCCTGCCCAGAGGTCAACTGGAAGAGTCCATTATAACATCTGACACAATGACACAGTGCTTGTGAAGGTTTATTCTCACCCCTCAGCAAACACCATTATCCACACCATCCTGGCCACTCTGAAGGACTTGAGCTTGAGTGTGTACCCAGCACAACATCACCACAGCTGGCAATTGAGAAAGCCGCTACACCAAGACTATATATACAACCAAGGAAATCCTGCAGAACCTACGCCATCCCGCTGACAACCCAATTAGAGCTAGTGCTTGCACCTGCCACTGGAAAACCAGAGGACTGGTCAGTTTGGTTCAGTGCTAGCCAACAATGCCGCCCAAACTCAGGAGATAAAAGCAAAGCCCATGTTACCACACATCTTGTAGGCTATTCTATAGTGTGAAGGATTGGAGAGCTTCCCCAAAAGCTGCTCTAGAAAAGTCAGTGACCAAATGTTCCCGGAATTCAAGCATTGAACCTTCTCATCACTCTTTTAGGCACCCTTGTGGCAGCCCCATAGGGCATCTAGACCCAGAAGAGCAGCAAGATTCACAGCCATCAAACCCTCACGGATTACCATTCCCGGGGGAAAGGGAGGGCACCACAGCAGGGGAACACCATGGGGGACAAGAAAGAAAGATTGTTTCTTCCACTTAGTAATATGCATTTAAGTGTCCTTCATGGTTTTCCATGACTTGATAACATTTTGCTTTAGCGCTGAATAATACTCTATTGTTTGGATGTGCCAAGCTTATTTATTCACCCACTGAAAGATATTTTGTTTGTTTCCAAGATTTGACAATTATAAATAAAATTTCTATAAACACCTGTTTGTGGGTTTTTGTGTGAATAGAAATTTTCAGCTACCTTGAGTAGATACCAAGGACCATGATTGCTAGATCATATAGTAAAAATATATTTGGTTTTGTAAAAAATAAAACACCAAACCGTTGTTTGTGTTCTTGTTGCTTCACATCTTTGTCAGCACTTAGTATTCTCACTGCTCCAGATTGTGGTCATTCTATAGTGATATCTCATTGTGGTTTTAATTTTCATTTCCCTAGTGAAGCATCTCTTCACATACTTATGTACTATCTATATATCTTCTTTGGTGAAGTGTCTTCTTTTGGTGAGATGAAGGCCTTTGGTCTTATTAGGTTCTTTGTTTTCCTATTGTTGAGTTTTAAGAATCTTTGTACATTTTGGATTGCAGTCCTTTACTGGATGTGCCTTTTGCAAATATTTACCACCAGTCTCTGTCATATCTTTTTATTCTCTTTGCATGGTCTTTCACGGATCAGTAGTTTTTAACTTAAGCAAAATTAAGCTTACTAATTATTTATTATATTGATCATTTCTTGGTGATGTATCTTAAAAGTCATCAAGGTCACCAAGTGTTCCTCTTACGTTATCTTCTAGGAATTTTATAGTTCTACATTCTATATTTAGGTTTATGGTCCATTTTGAGTTAATTTTTTTGAAAAATACATGATCTGTGTCTGCATTTATTTTTGTACATGTGAATGGCCAATCATACCAGCACCATTTGTTGAAAACACTATCTGTTCTCCATTCCATGACCTTTGCTACTTTGGCAAACATCAATTGACTATATAGTTACATGGGTTGATTTCTGCAATCCTAATTCTGTTCCATTAATCTATTTGCCTTTTTTTTTTCAGCAGTGCCACATTGTCATGATTACTGGAGCTTTTTAGAAAGTCTTGAAGTTATGTAATGTCAGACGTTCAACTTTGTTCTTTTTAAATATTATGTTGGCTGTTCTAGGTCTTTTGCCTCTCATGTGCACCTTAGAATCAGTTTGTCAATATTCACAAAATAACTCACTGCTATTTTGTTCAGATTGCACTGAATCTATAGATCAAGTTGGGAAGAACTGACTTCTTGATAATATTGACTTGTCTTATCTGTGAACACAGAATAACTCTCCATTTTTTTAGTTTTTTAAAATTTCATTTTTCAGAGTTCTGTCAATTTTTTCATAGTGCTCTTGTACATATTTTGTTAGCTTTATAAGTAAAGATTTTATTTTTGGGTGTGCTAATATAAATGATATTTTGTTTTTAATTTCAAATTCCACTTATTCATTGTTGTTATTTTAGAAAGTGATTAACTTTTGTATATTAATTACATATCTTGAAACTTTACTATAATTGCTTATTAGTTTCACTTTTTTGTCAATTCTTTTAGATTTTCTGCTTAAATGATAACGTCATCTGTCACCAAACTTAAATATCCTTTTATGAAATCCAGACAATTTTTCTGTCATATTTTGTTTTTCAACTAAGCTTTGTGTTTCTAAAAGAGTAGTTTCATTAAATGATTCATGTTTGAATAAAATTATTTTTTGTTAGACCAGTTAACTAATTGAAAATAAACCAATTTAGAAACCTAACTTAGATCCATAAACAGACTGACTTTTATAGGTGCATTGATACGAATAGATTTAAATAAAGTTATAAATATTTATCAGCAATAGCAAAAGCCAGCTAAACAAAATGGCAACACCACATACACACATCTCTTCATAAAATAAAATTCCAACTTTTAATAAGGTAGTATTCTATCTCTAGTTCTGGAAATATGAAAATGATCATAAATCTTAGAAACTTCCTGACATCGTCATTTTTTGTCAGTATATAAATTAACTGACATAATTATTAATATATAAGTTAATTGATATAATTATTAATTAATAAATTAACTGACATAATTTTTATGTCAATTAATTGTAATAATATGTATATGAGATAAAGATAGTTAATTGACTGAAGAAATTTCTTTTTCTCTGTGTTGTGTGTGTATTTTTACTTTTTTTTTTTTTTTTTTGAGTTGGAGTCTCACTCGGTCGCCCAGACTGGAGCGCAGTGGCCGCTCCTGGCCACCGCAGCCTCGACCTGCTGGGCTCCAGCAATCCTTCCGCCTCAGCCTTCCAAGCAGCTGGAATTACAGGCACGCGCTACCACGCCCAGCTGATTTTTTGATTTATTGTAGAGATGAGGTCTCGCTGCCCAGGCGGGTCTCGAACCCATGGGCTCAGGCAATCCACTCACCACAGTCTCCCAAAGGCGCGAGATTACAGGCTGAGCCACCGAGCCCGGCTTATTTTTACTTTTTTAAAGATGTAGAGTACAATTCAGTATTAGGTACATAAGTGGTCAATATACAGGTGAAGTTTTAGACTCCCATTGGTCCTCACTTCACCTAGTTTAGGATCGATAAATACCCTTATCGATATATGTGCCCCTCCCCCCCCCCCACCGCCTGCTGGCAGTGTTCTGCTTCTGCCAATTCCTTTCTTGTAGTATTATGATAAATGTTCAGGGTCCATTTATAACTGAGAACACGGGGAATGCAGTTCTTTGATTCTGTGACAGATAGATCACTGAATATGATAGACTCTAAATCCATCCAAGTTGCTGTGAAGTTCATAATTTTGTCCTTATTTATGGCTGCATAATATTCCATCATGTATAGGTACCACATTTTTTTTAAAATTCAGTCCACTGCAATAGGCCGTTCCTTTGGTTCCATGTTTTTGCTTTTGTGAACAGTGTTGCAATAACCGTGCATACACAGATATATTTTTTGTAGAATGATTTCAGTTTCTGAGTATATTTTTAGAAGGGGGATTGCTGGGTCATATGGAAGATTGATTTTTAGATATTTTAGAAATCAGCACACTGTCTTCCATAGAGGTTGTACTAATTTACACTCTCACCAAAAGTGTAGAGTATTCCCTTTTCTCTCTATCCTCTCCATTATCTGTTGTTTTCTTGAGTTATTAATGATGGCCATCCTAACTGGAGTTAGTGGTATTTCAGTGTGATTTTGATTTGCATTTCTTTGATGATGAGTGAGGCTGAGCATTTTGTCATGCATCTGTTGACTGCTTGCATGTTTTCTTTTGAGAAGTGTCTATTCATATCTTTTGTCCACTTTTTAATAGAGCTGTTTGCTTGTGTTTTCCTTTCAGAACATTTAAGTTCCTTATAGATCCTGGATGTTAGGTCTTTGTCAGATATACAGTTGGCAGATTTTTTTTTTTCCATTATGTGGGCTGTCTCTTCACTCTCTTGATGGTTTCTTTTGCTTTGCAGAAGCTTTTCAGTTTGAGTTCCCACTAGTCTATTTTATCTCTTATGGCATGGGATTTGGGAGTTTTGATCAGGAATTGGTTGTCTATTCCAATTTCTGTAAGGGTTTCTCCTGCATTTCCTAAGATTCTTAGAGTTTGAGGTTTTACATTTACGTCATTGATCCATTTAGAGTTGATTTTTATGTATGGTGATAGGTAGGGGTCTTGTTTCAGTCTTCTGAATATGGTCAACCAGTTTTCTCAGTACCGTTTGCTGAATAGGTTCTCCTCTTTCCAGTGGCTGTTGGTGGAGGCTTTGTCGAAAATAAGTTGGTTGAGAAATTGAGGTTTTGCTTCTGAAATCTTTATTCTGTTCCATTGGTCTATATGCCTGTTCTTGTACCAATATCAGGCTTTTTTGATTATTGTAAAATTATAATAATGTTTAAAGTCTGGAAGTGGATATCTACCCCTTGGTTTCTTTTGCTGAAGATTGTTCTACTTTTTCTTTGAATTAAAAATGAAAAGGACATTATTAGCTTAAAATAATCTTTTCCAAGTGTTTTTCAAGTTTCAGTAAAATTTATTAAAATTTTATTGATGCTTAATTAAATTTTCATTTTCTTTTTCATGTTTATATATGTTATATACAAATAAATACAGTACATATATGTGTTGAAGTTTTTAATTTTTGTTCCTGTTTTCTTAGGTACAACAAATACCTTGTGCCTCAGAACCAACCTTAATAGAATCTTTTGAACACATCATGAAGTAAGTATATATATTCTTGGTCAAGGAAAGGTACAGAAAATCCTCGACAAGAGATATACATAAAAACTGAGAATACAGGTATTGCTTAACTTGGAATGGGGTTGCAACTCTATAAACCATTGTCAGTCAAATCGTGTACTAAATAAGTGTCATTTTAGTACCACTATACTGTCAAAATTTATGTCAAATCATTACAATTTAGGAACCAACCAATTAAAAGATTATTGATAAAAGAAACTATAGTGAGAAATACAATGGAATTTTGTCATTAAAGGAAGAACATTTTCTTTTTGGGAAGAGATACTTAAAACTCTTATCATTACACCATTGCATGGGAGAGGACCACCACAACTCCTAAGCAGCATAAAAAGTGGCAAAAGAAAAGTTGTTAATTAATCAAGTCTCCTTCAAATAATTGAGTAGGTACACTGCTATTCTTCCATAATGCATATGCTTGTAAAATGATTTTTAAAAGATAGTTATTTTTCTGTACCATGTGCTTCTCTTTTTAAAAATGAGAAGCATGTTTTATAATCTATCATTATCTTTCAGGATGAAATGTTACATAGTTTATTATTTTGTCTACATGCTATAGCAAAAGAGGTCTTATAACTTAATCATTAGAGTTCTTACAATAAACAAAATTCTTTGATTAATGTAGATTATTCTAATTTGAACTAAGATATATCTTTGTGAACATGCATGATGTCTGGACTTTAGTAATAATGGGGCTATTTAATCAGGATTAGAAAATAAAAAAAGATTTCTTAGGACTGCTGGATGACAGAGCATTCCAATATTAAAACCAATTTATTTTTCAACTGAAAAAATCTAACATAATACTCTCAGTTTGGATTGTTGGGGCAGCACTGTGCACCTAACCCATTAAAAATAGATTAAGTTCTAATATTCTATAGCATTGGAAAGTGACTATAATTAATAATTTATAGAATATTTGTTAATAGCTGGAAGGGAACACTTTTAATGCTCCCAACATAAAGAAATTATACCTTTTTGAAGCAATAGATATGCTAATTATCCTTATTTGATCATTGCACATTGTATACACACATCAAAATTACACTCAGTACTCCATAAATATGCACAGTTATTCTGTCAATTGAAAATAATATTAAAAATAGACTTACCAAAAAACATGTATTTATAATATCTGCTTTTAGATTTTTGCTCTACTTTTATTTTTCCTGACCATTTTTTTTTTCACTTCTAGATTATGTCTTTGTTACCTTTCTAAGCTCTTGGCAGCTTCAACAGATATTCATATTACTGCTTCTCTTTTTTTATTTTGTAATTTAAGTCCAAATTTTACATCCTATATCTACCCTTTTCTAATCCTATTCTTCTTGCAAACTGAGCCCTCCTTCCTCACCCTACTTTTGCCAACTAATGCTCCCCATTATGAACGGTAAAGACTCTTCAAGTTCTCTAAGGGATGTCTGAAACTATTTCAATTTTCTGTATTTCAAATTAAATACACTCATTCCAGATAGACTGAGAAACAGACTCAAGATTTATAGTTAGTAACAAAGAGAGAAATAAAAAGAATTATCCATATTATGACTTTAATCAATGCCCTTCCTTCCCAACCAGAAGTACAGATTTATCATTGGAAAAAAAAAGTCAAATTAAAAAAGTACATTTGGTATTTCTTTTTAGAGCTGCTCTTTCCAGTCTTTAACATTCTTTTGTGTGCTTTTATAATTACTTCAGGAACTACACAGGACCGTTTTGCACTTTAAGAAAAATAATGTAGAGTTATAAATGATATATTCCCCTAAACTCAGCTGGAAGTACTAAATCCAGGCATTGATTTATTTCCAATTACTCTACCACTTCATCTACTAAGTCTTGATTTCATTAATATATATTTTTGATGATCTCAGTTCAATTTTCTAGTAATATTAAATTTTATATCCCTATCTATCTATCTATCTATCTATCTATCTATCTATCTATCTATCTATCAGATTGGAATGCAATGGCACGGACATGGCTCACTGCAACCTTGACCTCCTGGGCTCAAGCAATCCTCCTGCCTCAGTCTTTAGTAGCAGGGTTACAGGTGTGTGCCACAACATCAAACTACTTTATTTTATTTTCTGCAGAGTTAAGGTTTCACTATGTTTCCCAGTCTGGTTTCAAATTCCTGAGCTTAAGCAATCCTCCTGCTTCAACCTCTCAAAATGCTGGGATTACCAGCATGAGACACTACACATGGCAATTTTTAAATAATTTTGATAAATGGAAGAACTAAGTTCCTGTCTCCTTGTTTTTTACTCCAAGAAAATGTAACTGAAAAATACAATCCTTTAAGATTATTGTGTTTCACATCAGATTTCTCCCCTCATTCTGTTTCCAATCTCATTTTTCCTAAACTCCCGAACAATTGTTTCTTTAATAGGCCTTCAATTTCACAAGATTAAAATTATTTTTTCATCACTGATCAACATTTTGATGGTCTCTTTCTTTTCAAAATGACACAGACTCACATTTGTATTTAAAACAATGACAAAAAGGAAGAATTATTGTAATATCAAATAGTATAGTTACTATAAATGCAAAATATTGCTTAAGAAGAAATAAACTCATTTTTTCAATTTTAAAGAAGTTTATTATATGACTAAATTTGTCATTTTAGATTGTTTTTCAGATTTGAGGACACAATCCCTCAGAGAAAATGTTATTATCTATAGCAAATTTGATTTCAGTGGTAATTTCAGAATATAAATATTAGAGTCATTTAATCTAATCACAGTAACCCCCCCAAATGAAATAATATTGTAATGAGATTCTACTTATAAGCATGCAATCTGTTTTATTTGCTTTTAGATTTTCCTGGAAATATTTGTCTCTGTGGCTTATGTGTCTTTCATATGGCTAAAGGATTTATTCCAATTTCTGCCATTTACTCTAAAGGAGATTTCAACTGGGTCACTGTGGTCCAGAATTTCTTATTCAACCCAACAATTTCCAAGTCCATTTGGTGATTAACAAGTAAACACTGGAAGCCCCAAAGAAGCCTTCAATTAAATATTATATCTTAGCGCAATTTTTGTTTATTTTATTTTCAAAACTTTGCAGTTATTTGGATGGATAGAATATTTAGTTAAACATGACTAGTTGTGTTTAAAATGATTGATGTGATTTTAGTGTCATTTTAATATATTTCTTGCTTTGGGAATTAAGGATACTGTATAAACAACATCTATATCAACTGGTTATTTAGTGCATAGAACTTTTTCATCGTGATAGAGCCATTGATTTACAAAAATAAAGCTTGCTCAAGTGATTACCTCTTTCCTACCTCATAGTTATTAAATAAACTTGAAGTTTGACTTGCTTCATATTGGTTTGTGGGAACTGGATTCACAGAATAAATGTTTAAAAGATGAACCTTTGTAAGGACTTTTTCAACATTTTTAAACCATGGGTTTAAATACTTTATTATTCTCCTGTTCACCGTGCAATTTATTTTTTTAACTTTAAAAAATATTTTAACTGGTAGAATTTATGAGTCTACTAGCCTTCTTCCAAACTATTTTTACTTTCATGCAATTTTACAGTAACAAGTTGAATATGAAATTCAATAATTAATCATATAGCCCCATTTGCAGTTGTTCCATTATAAAGTTTGCCTCTTTTAATAATTTTCCATGTATGCACAAGATAACCGTTACCATTTATGGATCTATTAAAAGATAAACTTTTTGCCTAGAGTTTTGGCAGCGAAAGCATCATCTGAAAGTTTCTTTAGTGATTTTCACTATGTTGGAGAAACATTAGTGAATAGAAATTACAATAACAAGAAACTAAAAGCACAAATAAAACTTTTATAGGAATATATTAAGTAACCTGAAAATAAAGCATCACTAACAATTATAAATAATGATATCTAGTATATATTCTGGATTGGCTTTTTCAATTTTTATTCTACCCTCCTAATTGGAGTTATTGGGTATAAGATTATATTTCCCAGACTACTTTGCCACCAGGCTTTTGGATATAGATTTGTTTCTGCAAAATTATGTGAGTGTATGAAAATGAGGCAGGGTCATCTTTAAGCCCTGGTTTAAAAAAAAAAATCATAGGAGTATATAGTTTTTTACATTATTTCCATATCTATATTTCAACATTGTGATTTCAAGAGACAATAACCAATAGTGACACATGAAAGGGTAAGGATTATTGATGGGAGCTTCCTGTTTTATGCAGTGCAGATATTGAGGTACTCTCTGGATCTCAAATCTCCATTGGTAGCACTAGAGAAAATAGCTTCATCAATAGATTAATTATCTATTGTCCTGAGATAATTTATGAAGTCACATATCTTAAGCACATCAGTGATTTTTGTACATACCATATTAATAATCCTTTGAGAAGAAAAATCCAAACTGATTTATATTTCCAGTCCTAAAATTGATACTGTTATAGTAACTTTTCTTTAGGAATCAGATTTAGTTTTCTTTAATCTTTCTCACAATACAGTTTTTATAATTTTCAATTATATATCATATGCCTCATTCTAACTTTGTCTTACTAATAGAATAACAGCATTATTTGATGTTCAACAAGAGAGACTAGTAACTCACTTCTTGATTAAGATAATCATACTGAAAACCTTTTCTTGTATTGATTTTAAATCACGCTTTCCATAGGTTTTTATTAAATTTAAAATAATTTATTTATTATAAAATAGCTTGTGTTTCTGATGAGTACTTATCTTTAAAAAACTACAAAGATTTTTGCCATTTTTCCAGTAACTAATTCATAAATAATTTATCAATGATATCTTGGGGATGAATTCAGTGACTATAGCAATACTTTTCCATTTTATTTTTTAGAAAATTTTATTTAGCACAAAAAAATCAGATAGTTTTATAGCCAAATAATATTTGTTGAGCTCTTTAGTAAAAAAATAAACATCCAAAGTTGTACTAGAAAGTATGTCATGTAGATCTCATATGTTCAGGAAAGAATTGCTATTTCATTTTTTAATTACAGTATGAGTATGATGTAAGAGTCACACTTTTTTACATTTTAGAACTTAATAACTTTCAAGATTAAATGAGAAATTTACAAAAGAAAACTATATATTTTAAAAAGCAGAAATTATGAAACTAAAAAAAATTGAAGGAAATAAAAAATATATTCAAAATCTTCAATCATAGACTAATCAAACAGCAGATTTCAGAACTTAAAGACAGGTCTTTGGAAATAATCCAGTGAGACAAAAATAGGAAAATAAAAGAATTAAAAAGAATGAACAAAGACTTTGAGACACATGAAACTACATAAAAAGAACAAACTTACAAGTTATTGGTATTCCCTAGGGACAAGAGATATAAAAATGTTTAGAAATATTTTAAGAAAATAATTAATAAAAATTTCCCAAATCTATCAAGAGAGTGAGACATTTAGATACATGAGGTTCAGTGATTCCCAGGAAAGTATAGAACTAAAAGAACCTGACCATAGCATATTATATTCAGACTGTCTAAAGTCAAAGTGAAAGAATTTTACAAGTAGCAAGAGAAGAGTGGCTAGTCCCCTACAAAGGAAACCCCGTCAGACTAGCAGTGGTCTTTTCAGCAGAAACCATAAAGGCCAGAAGAAAATGGAAGAGCATGCTAAAAGTGCAGTAAGAGGAAAAACAGTCAACCAAGAATTTTGTATTCTGTTAGAATAAGTGTCATAAGTGTGAGATAAATAAAGAATGTTTGAGATAAACACTGAGAAAATTTGCCACCACTAGAGTGGCTGTACAGGAAATTCTCAAATGGGTTTTAAACATAAAAGCAAAAGGTTTATATTCATCATCATGAATACAAATAAATATATAATTAACAGTTCATATAAAGTAATTCACAGTTCACATAAAACACAGTAATTCACAATTCATATAAAGCACCGTAATTCACAGTTCATATAAGGCAATCAACAAAGAAGGAAGAGAAAGAAATAAAATGGCAGATTGACAAAATTTTAAAAAAACACAAAGACAAAAAGAGAAAGGAAAAGAAACAAAGATTTATAAAACAACTTGAAAACAATCAGCAATATAACAGGAACAAAGCCTCATATACCAATATTAACTTTGAATGTTACATTAAATATTTCTTTTGAAAGATATGGATTGGCAGAATAGATTTTTTTAAAATGATTCAACTATATGATGCCTAATAGAAACTCACGTTTTCTGTAAAGACACATATAGATTGAACATAAAGGGCTGGAAAAAGCTATCCAAAGCAAACAGAAAGCAAAAGTGAGCAAGAATAGCTATGCCTGCTTCAGATCAAATAGATTTTTAAATCAAAAAGCAGTAATAGAAGACAGAGAATGTCATTATATTATGGCAAAGGCATCAATTCAGCAAGAGAATAAAACAATCCCAAATCTATATGTATCCAACATCAGAACATCCAAGTTTAGAAAAAAATATTACTAGACCTGAGAAACTAGATAGCAATAAAATAATAATGATAGATTTTAACACCCCATTCACAGCACTAGACAGATCATTTAGACAGAAAATTTAAAAAGAAACACTAGCTTTAAAATGGACTGTAGACCAAATGGACTTAACAGACATTTACAAAGCATTATGCCCAACAAATATAAAATATATTTTTTCATAAACACATGGAACATTGTCCATAAGAAAGCACAGACTAGGCCACAAAACAAATCTTCACAAATTTTTAAAAACCGAGATGATATAAAATATTTTCTGAGAGCACAGTAGAATAAAACTAGAAATTAATACCAAGAAGAAATTCAAAAACTATAAAACACATGGAAATCAAAAAGCATGCTTCTGAACAATCACTGAGTTAATAAAAAAATTAGACCGAAATTTTAAAACTTTTTGAAGCAAATTAAAATGAAAGCACATTCTACAAAATTTATGATATATAGCAAAAACAGTGCTGAAACAACAGTTTGCAACACTAAATGTCTACATCTAAAAAGTAGAAAAATCATTAACTAACAATGTACAATTAACATTGTACATAAAGGAACTGGAAAAAAAAGAACAAACAAAACGCAAAGTTAGCAGAAGAAAAGAAATATCAAAAGCAGAACTAAATGAAATAGAGACAAAAAAAATACAAAGAACTAACAAAACAAAATGCTTCTTTGAAAAGATATAAAAATTGATAAACCACTGGCTAGACTTACCAAGAAAAGAAGAGAGAAGATACAAATAAACACAATCAGAAATGAAAAAGAGACCATCACAACTGATATCACAGAAATACAAAAGTTCATCAGACTATTGCAAACAACTATACACTCACACACTGGAAAATCTAGAGAAAATACATGAATCCTTGGAAGCACACAACCTCCCAAGATTGTACCATTAAAAAATAGAATTCCTAAGCAGATAAATCACAGGTAGCAAAATTAAATCTATAATAAAAAAAATTCTCAACAACAAATTAGACCAGATAGATTCACAGCCTAATTCTATCAAAGTTACAATGAAGAACAAATACAACTCCTTCTGAAACTATTCTGAAAAATTGCAGAAAAGGGAATGCTCCCTAATTCATTATATTAGGTCAGGATCATCCTTATACCAACACCAAAACAAGACACAACACAAAAAAGAAAACATCAGACCAATGTGCCTGATAAACATAGATACAAAAATCCTCAAGAAAATACTAGCAAACTGAATCTAACAACACATCAAAAAGATAATGCTCCATGATCAGGTGTGATTTATGCCAAAGATGCAATGATGATTCAACATATACAAATCAATGAAAGTGACACATCACATAAATAGAATTAAGGTCTAAAGCCATGTGATCACTATGAGATGCAAAGAAAAGCATTTGATAAAATTCAGCATCCTTTCATGATGAAAATTCTCAACTATGTATAGAAGGAACATACCTCAACAAAATAAGTGTTATAGACTCACTGCCAACACCACACTTAATAGGGAAAAGTTGAAAGCATTCCTTTTAAAAATTAAGACAAGGATGTTTATTTTAACACTCTTATTGCACATAACACTGAAAGCTCTAATCAGAGTAATCAGGCAAGATAAGAACAAATTAAAAGCACACAAATTGAAAAAAGAACTCAAACTTATCTGTTCACTGATGATACAATCTTATACCTAGAAAAGCTTAATTTCTCTACCCAAAACACTTAGATTTGAGAAATTAATTCAGCAAAGCTTCAGAATGTAAAATTACAGAAATTAGTAGCATTTCTATATATCACAAGCTGATGTTGCAAAGAAATAGAATTTCTCATACACTGCTGGTAGGAATGTAAAATGGTATAGCCACTCGAGAAAACAGTTTGGCAATAACTTCATTAATAAACATATACGTACTATACCTTTTAGCAATCACTTTCCTAGGAATTTATCCCAGAAAAAGTGAAAATTTACACTCATGCTACAAAATCATTGGGCAAAAATCAGTGCATTTTTATACACCAATAACATTCAAACAGAACCAAATAAAGAGTTCAAATTCATTTATGGTAAACACACACACACACACACACACACACACACACACACACTCCAAACTCCTAGGAATAATATAACTAACAAAGAAGGTGAAAGATCTCTATAAAAAGAACTACAAAACTCATATGAAAGAAATTGTCAACAACATAAATAATGGAAGAACATCCCATGTTTTCCATTCCATGGATAGGAAGAATTAATATTATTACAATGGCCATACTGTCAAAAGCATTCTACAGATTCAACACAATTTCTATTCCATTAGCAACTTCATTTTATCACAGAATTTTAAAAAAATCCAAAATTTCATATGGAATAAAAAAAAGAGTGCAAATAAGCAAAAAATCCTAATGGAAGGGGAAAAAAAAAGCTGAAGGCATCACATCACCAGACTTAAAGTCATACTACAAGGCTATGGTACCTGAAACAGCATGGCACTGATATAAAAATATTAATGAAACAGAATAGGGAACCAAGAAATAAAGCCACATACCTAAAGCAAATTGATATTCAGCAAAGTCAACAAAAATAAATAATGAGGAGATGACACACTATTCAATAAATGGTGGAAGGAAAATTATATGCAGAAGAATGAAACTGGACCCCTATCTCTCACCATATACAGAAATTAACTCAAGATTGATTAAAGACCTAGATGCAAAATCTGAAGATACAGAAATCCTGGAAGAAAACCTAGATAAAACTCTTCTGGACATTGGCCTAGGAAAAGCATTTATGAATGAGTTCTTCAAATCAAAGGAAACAAAAACAAAAAATAGGCAAATGGGACTAAATTAAACTAAAAAGCTTCTTCACAACAAATAAACTATCAACAGAATAGACAGACAGTTTGAATAATGGGAATAAAATATTTGTACTTTATGCTTCTGACAAAGGACTAATATCCAGCATCTACATGGAGCTCAAACAACTCAATAAAGAAAAAAGCAACTACCTATTAAAAAGGGAACAAAGGACATGAAATATTTTTCAAAAGACATACACATAGTCATTGAATATATGAAAAAATACTCATCATCATTAATATCAAATGAACACAAATTAAAACCACAAGGAGATACACTCTTTTTATTTTTTTAAGGCAAGAAGATAAAATTTATTCAGATTATGAACAAGAGAGGCTGAAGCCAAGAGAAGGCCAAGTTTAAAGGACTTGGTTGTCAAGACTCCCTTGACTAATTTTTATACTCCCAAATGACATTTTATCTGCTCATCAAAGCATCACTTTGGAAAAACAATTTTTATTAAAACTTAAAAAAAAATTTTTTATTGTAAAGATATGGGGTACATTTCAGGGTTAGGCATATAAACATTGATCATGCAGGTACCCTTGTTGATGAGGTATGCCCCTCCCTCCTTCAACTTCCAATCCCACTCCTCCTCCCCTGACAGATTCCCACTACTGCCAATCGCTTTCTTATAGCATTATAATTATTCAAGGTCTGTTTATGAGTGAGAACATATAGAACTCTGTGCTTTGTTTCTGTGATAAGTCACTGCATATGATCAACTCCAAATCCATCCAAGTTGCTGCAAAGTACATATATTTATCCCTATTTATGACTGCATAATATTCCATTGTGTATATGAATCACATTTTTTTTTAATCCAGTCCATGGGCACTGGATGGGCAATGAGGTTGGTTCCATGTTTTTGCTATTGTGAATAGAGATGCAACAAACATATGTGTGCAGGTATATTTTTTGTAGAATGATTTGAGTTCCTCTGGGTATATTCCCAATAGGGGAATTGCTGGGTCATATGGAAGGTCAATTTCTAGTTCTTTCAGGAATTATTACACTGTCTTCCAAAGAGGTTGTACTAGTTTGCATTCCCACCAGCAGTGTAGAAGAGTTCCTTTTCCTCCACATCCTCACCAGCATCTGTCGTTGTTTGTTTTATTAATGTTGGCCATTCTTACAGGGATTAGGTAGTATCTCAGTGTGATTTTGATTTTCGTTTCTCTGATGGTGAGGCTGAGCACTTTTTCATGTGTCTGTTGGCTACCCGTATACCTTGTTTTGAGAAGTATCTATTCATGTCTTTTGCCCACTTTTTAAAGTGGCTGTTTATTTCCTTTCAGTGGGTTTGAGTTCCTTGTAGATCTTAGGCCTTTGTCTGATAAACAGTTGGCAAACATTTTTGCCATTCTGTGGGCTGTCTCCCTGCTCTCCTGATTTCTTGATTTCTTTTGCTTTACAGAAGTTCACTAATTTGATGAGGTCCCACTTGTCTATTTTATTACTTAAGGTATTGGCCTTTCGGTTTCTGAATAGGAATTGGTTCCGAGTTCCAATTTCCATAAGGGTGTCTCCTGCATTTTCTAAGATTCTTATAGTTTGAGGTTTTACATTTAGGTCTTTGATCCATTTAGAGTTAATTTTTGTGTATGGATATAGGTTGGGGTAATGTTTCTTCTGCATGTGGTTAGCCAGTTTTCCAAGCACCATTTACTGAAGAGGTTCTCCTCTTCCCAGTGGTTGTTGTTGAAGACTGTCAAAAATGAGTTGATTGAGGAATTGAGGATTTGCTTCTGGAATCTCTATTCTGTTCCCTTGGTCTAAGTGCCTGTTCTTGTACCAATACCAGGCTGTTTTGATTACTGTAGTCTTATAGTAAAGTTTGAAGTCTGGAAGTGTGATACCTCCCGCTTTGTTTCTTTTACTAAAGATTGTTTTGGCTATTTGTGGTCGTTTATGTTTGCATATGAATTTCTGTTTTGTTATTTCCAGGTCTGAGAAGAATGATGTTGGTAACTTAATGGGTATTGCATTGAATCTGTCTATTGCCTTTGGTAGGATGGGCATCTTAACAATGTTGATTCTTCCTAGCCATGAGCATGGAATATTTGTCAATTTGTTTGTGTCTTCTTGGATTTCTTTAAGCAGTATTTTGTAATTTTCACTGTAAAGGTCTTTCACTTCTTTGCTTTGGAAGATGCCGAGGTATTTTATTTTTTTGGTGGCTATTGTGAATGGGATTGTGCTTTTTATTTGGATCTCTGCCTACTTGTTTTTGGTGTAAAGGAATGCAACTATCATTTGCACATTTATTTTGTGCCCTGACTTTGTCAAAGTCCTTTATCAGTGCAAGCAGGTTTTTGACTTGAATTCTTTTGGATTTTCAAGGTATAAGATCATATCATCAGCAAAGAGGGATAACTTGACTTCCTCTTTTCCTATTTGGATACCCCTGATTTCCTTCTCTTGTCTAATTGCCTGAGCTAAGTCTTCCAACACAATATTGAACAAGAGGCATGAGAGTGGTCAGCCTTATCTTGTTTCAGTTTTCAGGGGAAATGATTCTAGTTTCTGCCCATTTAGCAATTTGTTAGCTGTGGGTTTGTCGTAGATGGCACTTACTATTTTGAGTTATGTTCCTTCTGTACCTAGGTGTTTGAAGGTTTTTATCAAGAAGGGAAACTGGATTTTATCAAAAGCTTTTTCTGCATCTAATGAGATAATCATGTGGTTCTTGTTTCTACAACTGTTGATGTATTTAATGACATTTATGGTCTTGAGAATGTTGAACCAGCCTTACATGGGGATGAAGCCTACTTGGTCATGGTGGATGATATTTGAGATGTTCTTGGATCTGATTTGCTAGAATCTTGTTGAGGATTTTGCATCTATGTTCATAAGGGATATTGGCCTTTAGTTCTCTTTCTTTGTTGGATCTTTACCCCGTTTGTGTATCAGTGTAATTTTAGCTTCATAAAATGATTTGGGGAGAATTCCATCTTTCTCAATTGCCTGGAATACTTTCAATAGGATTGGTATCAGCTCCTCCTTATACATTCTGTAGAATTCTGCTGGAAAGTCATCCAGTCCAGGGCTTTTTTTTGTGGGTAGTTTTCATATGACAGAGTCAATTTCCTGGGTTGTTATTGGTCTACTTATTGTCTCAATGTCTTGTTGTTTTGACTTGGGGAGCTTGTGTGATGTCAGAAAGTCCTTCATTTCATCTAGGTTCTAGGTTATCAAGTTTGTTTCCATATAGGTGTACATAATAATCTCTGATAATCTTTTGTATTTCTTTGGGGTCCATTGTGATTTGATCTTTTGTATTTCTGATTGTTTATTTGGGCTTTTTCACTCTTTTTCTTGGTCATTCTGACTAGGGGCCCATCAAACTTGTTAATTCTTTCAAAGAACCACCTCTTTGTTTTGTTGATGTTTTTTGTTTTTTGGTTTTTTTTGTTTGTTTGTTTTTTTGTTTTTTTTTTTTTGAGTTGGAGTCTCACTCTGTCACCCAGACTAGAGTGCAGTGGCCACTTCCAGCCACCGCAGCCTCGACCTGCTGGGCTCCGGCGATCCTTCCGCTTCAGCCTTCCGAGTAGCCAGAATTACAGGCATGCGCTACCATGCCCGGCTGATTTTTTGATTTATTGTAAAGATGAGGTCTCGCTGCCCAGGCGGGTCTCAAACCCACAGGCTCAGGCAATCCACTCACCTCAGCCTCCCAAAGGTGCGGGATGTTGATGTTTTCTATGATATTTTTATCTTCTATGTCCCATATTTGGGCTTTTATTTTTGTCATTTGGATTCTTCTGCTAAAGTTGGGGTTTTGGTTGTCTTCTATTTCTAGCTCCCTTAGGTGAATGTAAAGTTTTCTACTTATGATTTTTCCAATCTGGAACCGACTTCCCACTGTTCTGCAATCTGTCCATGCAGTGGGGTTATAGATTTACTCCCTGTAGGCAAAATGAGGTAAGAAAAGGGAAAATAATGGGACAAGGAGTGGGGGGGGGGAAGAGGAAGGTGGAGAGAGAGAAGAGTAAGAGGGAAAATGGACAAACATATCAACTAACAAATAAAAAGAGACACAAAGACAGATTCGAGTAAAAACAACAACAACAACAAACAAACCAACAAACATACAAAAAAAAACTAAAACATACAGACATACAAGCTAACCAATCTCCTTATTGGTATACTATTCCCGTATATAAACATAATGTCTAAAGAGAAAAAATGAAATAGAATAGAATAAAGTCAGTAAACTAACAGAACCAAAGCAAGTATGAAAATGTTATTGATAACAGTAAGTAGCGGGAGAAAAAGGGAAAAAAGATGAGCAAGACAAACAGACAAAGAATAAAATAAAATAAAATAAAACAGGGGAGCCAAGCATACTCTGAGACTTTTCCTTTAAGTTCAATGTCCTTTTAGCTCTGATTTCTAGCTCTCATTGCAGGCTGGTGGTGTTGCTCACAGGTAAGGTCAGTTGCCCCTGGCCTGCTGTGGAGGGTGGTTCAGATCTGGGCTGCCTGCTAAATCTGCCACTCAGACCTGGCCTGTGTCTATCTAGCATGGGGGAGGGACTTCTGTCCCTCCTATTTTGATGTTGTTACCTTGGATCCCAAGCTGGGAGATGGACCGAGTTGGGTGGAGCTGGTCTCATGGCTCTACCTGATCTCTTTTTCCACTGCAGCCCGAGACTGCCAGGCAAAGTAGGCCAGCGTAGCACTGGACTAAGGTTGGGTTGGGTAGGAATTGGGGTCACCCAGGGCAGGAGGGAGCAGGCAACGGTGGCAGTGGTTACAGTCGCCACTTCAGCGGTGTGTGGGAGGAGCTCCATGAGCCAGGTTCTGGGAGAGGGGTGGGGTGCAGCAGTGGCAGTGGTGGTGGTGGCTTCAGTAGTGCGGAGCTTGGGGGCTTCATGGGTCCAGAAGCTGTGGATCGCCTAAGGTGGGAGCAGCAGCGGCAGCGACGGTGGTGGCCAAGCAGTGTGTGAAGAGCAAGCTGGCAACAGTGAAGGCCGCAGCCCCCGGGGGAGAGCGAGAGTCTTTATGGGTGTTCTCTTTTTGCAGAGAGGCTCACGGACCAACCTGCCCCATCATCATCTTGCCCGAAGTTCTCGGGATTTTTTTTTTTCAGGCGATACACTCTTACACCAGTGAGAACAACTGTTATTAAAAAGTCAAAAACAACAGATGTCAGCAAGGATGCAGATAAAAGGGAATGCTCACACACTGTTGGTGAGAATGTAAAGTATTACAATCTCTGTGGAAACCAGCATAGAGATATCTGAAAATACTAAAAATAGAGCTACCATTATCTCAACACTATTCATAATAGCAAACATACGTAATCACACTAATTGCCAATCAATCAAGAACTGGATAAAGTATTATATATATATATGAAATACTACTGAGCCACAAAAAAGAATAAAATTGTGTCTTTTACAACAACATGAATGCAACTGGAAGCCATTATTCTAAGTAAAATATGTCAGCAACAGAAAGTCAAATATCACATGTTCTCACTCATAAGTAGGGCTAAACAGTAGGTACACATCAACACATAGAGTGGAATAATGGACATTGGAACCTACAAAAGTTACAAGCATTTCTTATTCAGACAATTGAATTGGTTAAAAATCAAAGTTATTGTTGTCAGTGTTTATTTAAATATAAGGTACATATGCATTTTATTACTTCTAACACTAGAAAAGAGACTTTAGAAGTAACAATATTTTAGGAGTAAAAATTACTTCACCAAAAAATACTTTTTTTCCTCCCAGAATAATACTTGCAAAGGAAAGATTTAGGATCAAAATATTTTTATACACTGAATTTTAGTATAACAATGAGTTACATTTAATCTATTGGTATTAATTTACAGAAAATTAGTTAAGAAATACTGAGGCAATTTTTCATTGAAATTTGCTTCTCTACCCACTAGTATAAGAATCTCTAGTAAGTAATCCTTGAAATTTGGTCTAATGGAGATAGCATTATCTTTTTTTTCTGAAAATATCCATTTAAACTTCTTACGGGGCATCATTAGTAACCAAGTAATTTCTTGGCATGCATGGCAGAACTGTAGTCTTGTAATATTCATTCCTTCATTTTTTTCTCATTAACAAAACACAGAATAATTTTTCTTGAATGGCAGTGAGCTTAAGCGAATATTGTTCTTCCCTTCCTTTGCTATTAGAGGTGAGAATATGATGAATTTATATTCAGTGGGGCAGAATTGGAAAACTACAGTGAGTTTCTGAAAAGTCCTTTGATTTTTATGGACAATATAAAAAGATCAGTTGGTACTAGCCTTTTTCCTGTTTTTAGTAGGACATGGAGTCTAAGCTGCAATAGCCTTGCTGTGCAGTAACCAAGTTTCTCTTATCTAAAAGGAAAGGTTATTGATATCAAGAATGTGGTTTCCTTTATTCCTCTCTCTTCAGCCAAGTTAACAGATGTTTATTGAACTGAATCAAGGCTTTAGAATTCAGAGAATGTGACTCTGTTTATGTGGGTTTAATATCTAGATAAGAAACTCAGCACACTTATTTGCAACATTTAAAAATACTTTCCCCTCCCCAAATTACTAAGATATGACAGACAGCAGGCTGCAAGGGTTAAGCAATTTAATTTTGCTTTATTTATTTATTTATTTTTGACAGGAACAAACTTACCTCCTTGTCGGGAGCCGCAATCACTAATAAAAGTAAGGTAAAAGGGACCTGAAAACAGGAAAAACGCTGGCTGGGAGCAAGGCCCCAGTAAAATGCAGCCATGACGGAGGCAAAGCCCCATGGATCCTGTTGACCGACCTTCCCTAACTTTGAAGGATTGCATGCATAGACTTGAGAATGTTCCCTCTTTAATTGTGATAATAGATGCACAAATAGATGATGGCATTTGACAGCAAAAATTATACATAGGCATAATGGAGGTGAGATTGCAGCAAAAAGGGTGCCCCTTAGGGTGTGTAAGGATGTTTTTCAGTAAACAGCAGGAGGCCGAGAAGAACTAGTCGGTCACTTCCTCATAAACAACAGACCCCAACTGAGAGCTGGTGGAAAACAACCGTTTATAGGTTAAGATATTTTAGGATTAAATAAGTAGTTTAATGAAGATAGAATTTAGAATATTAATAATAAGATAGTAAGATAAGATAAACTAGTAAGAGATATATAATAGTATAAGTGATAGTTAAGAAAATATAGGGACATAAGGATAGAAATAAGATTAATAGAAATAAATATATAGTAGTAATAAGTTAAATAAGACTTAGGGTTAAGGTTTAGCTTTATAGGGTAAGGATATTATAGGCCTATAATAGTAAATAGTTATGAGAAAGTTAGGAAGAAAACCAGGATGTTCATAAATGTTTGACTTAAGAAAAACACCATCTGTGGTTGAAATTGTTAAAGGTCAACCTTATTGTGAGTGCAAAAAAGGATGTATGTGGGCATTTGGTTAGCAACATAAGATACATTTGTTGGTGCAGGGCTGAGTGGAAAACCTATATAAGCTTGTGAAAAATAAATAAAAGTTGTCAGAGTCTTGAGCTCTCCCCAGGAAGAGGATTCCTGTCATTTTCGTCTTTTCTTTTTCACGGCTTCCCGATTCTCCGTCTCAAGCCCTGACCCTCTCCTGGAGCTGGACTCCAGCACCTCCTCATACATTATTTTTCTCTTTCAGATTTTCACCAATTCATACATCCAAGGATATATGTTGCTAGTGGAAAAAAAAAGGAAAGAAAATAAAAAGAAGATAAAGACAGCTGTCTAACAAATATGTATGTCTTAAAAAATTTACAATGAAGTCCAGCTTCAATGAGCAGCATGTTTGTTCCATGTTTTTGCTATTGTGAATAGAACTGCAATAACATGCATGTGCAGGTATCTTTTTCGTAGAATGATTTGAATTCCTCTGGGTGCATTCCCAATAGGGGAATTGCTGGGTCATATGGAAGGTCAATTTCTAGTTCTTTCAGAAATCACCACACTGTCTTCCAAAGAGGTTGCACTAGTTTGCATTCCCACCAGCAGTGTAGCAGTGTTCCCTTTTCTCCGCATCCTTCCATCATCTGTTTGTTTCATCAATGATGATCATTCTTACTGAGGTTAGGCGGTATCTCAGTGTAGTTTTGATTTGCATTTCTCTGATGATTAGTGAAGATGAGCACTTTTTCATGTATCTTTTGGCTGCCCACATATCTTTTTCTTTATATCTCTACATCTTTGTATTGAAATATTATGGTACATATACACAATGAAATATTATGCATCCATAAAGAATGACAAACATATAGACTTCGCAGCAACTTGGAGGATTTAGAGTCTATCATAGTCAGTGATCTATCACAGAAACAAAGGACAGAGCACCATATGTTCTCACTTATAAGCATACCTTGAACAATTATCATAATACTATAAGAAAGGAATTAGCAGTAGTGGAAAACTCCCAGGGGATGGTGAGTGGGATTGGCAGTTGAGGGAAACCGCCAGGGGAGGAAGGGGCATACCTCATCAACAAGGGTAATTGTATAATGAACATTTTTATCCCTAACCCTGAATTGCACTCCACATCTTTAAAATAAAAAATTTTAAAAATTACAATGAATATAATGATGATAACATGTAATATATAATTATCATAATAAAATTACCATGAATAAAAATACTATTATTTCTTGCCTGAGACCATGATTTTACTTTCCATGTATTTGTGAGGCTTTACTTCATATATACACACAATCTCTAGACTTCCTCAAACATAACAGAGATGCAATAATGCTGCTATTACTATTACTATTTATAGTTTTACAGTTTACACATTAATTTTTAATCAAGAGTTTCATCAATCTTATCACTCTCCCAGGTGAATAACAACCAATCTGATAAGTTCAAAAACTAAGGGTAAAAAGTTTATGTATTTATATATAAGAATTTTGATATTTTAGTTGGACGTTATAGAAAAATTCAGAGGACAGTTAATAATTAAAACAGTACAATTAATAAACTTGTAAGGCTATAACATAACTAAAAACTGGATAAGCAATGCTGATGCTTTCCAGAGTGTCAGATAATCTATATGAAATTTTTTGGGTGACATAGATTTTGATAGACTAAAATTAGTAATTTCTCTGTAAGTATAAGAGCAATGCCAATATATCTGGGGAAATATGAGTATAGTTTGTACCACAGAGTGTCAGTAATACATAAGAGTGTTGTTTGAGTATTCAGCATGTTGAGGCTTCATTAGAGAACACAGAAGTTAAGGAAAAGAGAAAAAGCAAAGGAGTGAACTGAATATCTACAAAACTTATTTAGTTTTTCAAAACTAGAAATCATGCTAAGACATATGTGTGTTCTGATAAGCCAAATTTCAATTATTTATTGCATACTGCTTATTGCAGAGTTTGGATCATCATTGACACTGACTGGGAATCATTCCAGCAAGAATTTTATTGAAGTAAACAGCAATAAGAAAAGTCCTCTGGATTAAATCACAGTCATTACTGACATCAAAATACTGGTTTCCAAAAATTAGAGCTTGAAGCAATACCATCTTGAAGTACTTGTATTCCTAATCATTCTCTAAATTAGGATTAATTTGGTTTGTCTTTCCAAAATGAAAAAAAAATTTTTTTAATTTATTCCTATTTTGAATAGTGCTGCAATAAACATGTGTGTGCAGGTATCATTTTTGTAGAATGATTTGGGTTCCTCCAGGTACATTTATCATAATATGACATGAAAGGGATTGGCAGTAGCATGCCACCACGAGGAGATAGGGGTTGGGGGCGGGGATCATAAGACTAATAAAAGTACCGGATCCCAAACTAGACGAAGTGAGGATCAGTGGGAGGCCCAAACTGTACCTATACAATGACCACTTATGTACCTAACCCTGAATTGTACCCTACAACTTTAAAATAAAATAAAATAAAATAAAGGGTAGACATGTTTTTAAAAAGTTACTTCTATTTTCGCTAAAGAACAGAAATAAAGACAACGCTACACATTTCTGCACTATTTTTGTTAATATATGAATGGAGAAAAAGAAAATCTTTGGGTTGGAAGAGGAAGGCTGAAGCATGCCTTCTTTTTCATCTCTTTAATAGTCACAAACTTAAAGAAGAAAAATTGATTTTGTAATTAAGCCTTTTTGTTTCTTCTTAGAGGTCATATGTACCCATATAAAAATTAAGTTCTATGTTCCAGGACCCAAAGTATAGCAAAATATTCATTTACAAAAATTTTTGGAAAATTTATTAGAGTCTGTAATTATCTACAGAGTACAACACAAGTTCACACAACTGTACTCTACAAAATTATGGATTTTACTTTAATGGTTTAAACAAAAAAAGGCAAGAAGAACCTTTGTCACTTTTCTTACCTAATCACACAGTTTGTGAAGTGAATGTAAAAAGAAAAAAAAATTGTTACAAGTTTGGAGAAATGGAACATGCTTTGAAAAAGAATCTCCTTCCCTTTCCTTTTGTGTGTTTTTCCTTTTGTCCCAAAGGGGATATTAAACCTGTTTTAATTGCACAAACACATGGATAAGTCATTTTGCATCTTCCAAGTGTTGTATCTTCCTTTGTTTATTAGCTATTAAACTGTTTGAGAAGAACAACAACAACAAAAAAAACAATGATTGCATATTAGCTTCTGGACGATGCATTGCACATATATTATCTAGTTTGTACAACAGTGAGGTTTCACTATAGTTAATTCACAGATGAAGAAATTGAAACCAGAATGATCATATAATAGCACATCATGAAGAACTTAAAACCTTATTTTTTCTTTATTTGACAACTTCTGATGCCTCTATGATGTTCTAGTCCCAGTATTCCAATTATCTGTTGTCTATGATCCCAGCTGTCTGAAATTACTCTGCCTGGGCAGAATTCCAGAGCACAACCTCACACCTCAGGCCCCTTTCTTTTACAAAGCAAATACAGTTGACCCTTGAACAATGTGGGGTTTAGGGGAACTGATTCTCTGCTCAGTGAAAAAATCCATGTATAACTTTTGACGACCCCAAAACTTAACTACTAATAGTCTACTGTTGACTGGAATAAAGATAAGCTAAGGAGACATTTATTTTTCATGTTAGATGTGACATATATTGTATTCTTACAATAATGTAAGCTAGATAAAAAATATTTTAAGAAAATGACAAGGAGGTAAAAATATATTTGCTATTCAGTAAGTGGAAGAGGATCATCATAAAGGTCTTTCTCCTTATCATCCTCACATTGAGTAAGTGGAGAAAGAGGAGAAAGAGAAAATCTTGCTATCTCAGGGGTGGCAGAGGAAGAAGAAAATTTACATACAAGTGGACTCACACAGTTCATACCCATGTTGTTCAAGGGCCAATTGTACAATTAAAACCTATTCACCGTGTATCCACCAAGAAAGGGGTAGGCTTTGGAAAAACTACTAACAGCACTAGTGGAAAAGCAACTCCTCTGAATATTTCACTTATGAGTCATTTTCTATAAGTCAAATTTTCACATTTTAACAACTAGTAAGAATTGTCACCCATATGATTTTTCTATTGCCATCCACTAAGTGGCTTAAAGCAACAAACATTTATTATGTTACAAGTTCTGGAGGTTAGAGGTTCAAAGAAAGTTTTGCTGGACTATAAATCAGTGTCTGTGTTCCTTTCTGGAGGTTTTCCAGGTTAATGTGTTTTCTCACTTTTTTTTTTTTTTAGCTTTTAGAAGCCACCAGTATTTCTTGGATTGTGGCCTCCTTTCTCCATCTTCATAGTTAGCAATGACAGGCCGTATTCTCAGATCTCATCCTGTCACTGATTTTTCTGCCTCGTGCTTCCACATTTAACTACCGTTATGATTATATTGGAACAACCTAAATAATCTCCATATTTGGAGGTCAAATGACTATAGACTTTATTTCCACCTGAAACCAGAATTCCCTTTTGCCATTCCATACAATATACTCACTTTAAAAAGCAACAGTCGAAAATCAAAAGTTGTAGTACAAATAAATGGTCAAATCTGAGCAAGATCTCAAATTGCTTATATACACATTCTGAGCATGCAAATTAATAGAAATTAATAGATATTCTGGCTGGGCCATAAGGACAAAAACAAAAATTTCTTTAAGACTTCTTGGAAACTTCAGAAACAATAAAGATTTATAGCTCTAATTCCGACGTCTGAAAACTGTGTCACCTTAAGCAAGCCTGTGGATATTTGGAAACTCATATTTCTTTACTTCGCAATAACAGATTATAACTAGACAATCTCTAATATCATATCTAGGAGGTACCATATTATTTTCTAAAAGGAAGGATTTCAATGAAGATATGAAATTAGGAGAAAAGTGGAAATGAAAGATGTAACAGCATAGAACCTGGCAAAAAAAAAAAGGCAATTAATATTCCGTTGCTTTACAAAAAGTGCAAATCTAACACTGACAGTACAGAAAATAGTACAATTATAAGTGGGGAATCTTTTATCAAAGTACATAGGAGGTTTATTTTATAGAAATTATTTTCATTTGACTTAGTTATTCATTGTATTAATTGCAAGGAAAATAAAAATTAATTGAGCTACAAATATACTGCAACATAAAAAGTCATTTTTAGGATTAAAAACAATTGTATTGAAACATGATTAGGCTGTTCACTGGTCTTAATACAAAAACATATCAAAGATGTAGAAAAGTAAAAGAATCATATGACATTTGGATCTTATTAAAAGAGAATGTATTATTTTTCATTATGTCTTATGTTTTAAAACCAAAATAAAAACTTCAATTCCATTACTTAAAATAGAATAATAAACAGAATCTAAATAGAGAAATCAAAGTAATTTCTAATACCAAATATTGCTAATCTTATTTTTAAAACCATGTTTACTCAAATTTATCCTTAAGATGTATGTCCTCCTTTCTCTTTATATTAAATAAAACCATATGCATATAATTCAAATGTCATTTTGTGAATGGTGATTTTATAATAGCCCAGAAGGTGTTGAAATGCTGAAAAAGACATCTTGTGGCCAAAAAAAAAAAAAAAAAATCAACTCTAAGGAAAAGCATGTGAGGATAAGAGAGAAATATAAAACAAATAAGGCAAAGACATTTTTAGATATGCGACCTTGGACATGCCTATCATCCCTATTTTCTTTGTAAAATATATAGTTTTTCACTATGATTCTATAGAAAATGAACTTATAGGTCCAGGTAATTCAAATAACAACTGGAAAATGAAAATTGCTTAATACTAAAAAGAAGAAGAGCTTCTAGGACAAGGGTGAAGAAAGAAGACTCTCACAGAAAGTGACAGCTGACAATGGAGTGGCAGCACTGGAGGATGCAGTTGGAGACAGTTAAAGATGAAAAATGTTTTTCTTGTGATCTTAGGACAAGATGAATTAACAACAACAACAAAAATGTCAGTTAATAAATAGTGTGGTTTAGATCTGGAATCATTTGGAGATGTATAGAAAGATTGTTTGCCCAAAGAACCACAAAGAACAACTCAGTTTCAATAAGTCTAACACTAAGAAGAAAAATACTGAAAAGGAAACTGAGAAATAGACAAATTGGCATCTGTGGCTAAAAAGAGATTACAATATAGATGATACTCAAAACATACTATCCACCTTTATTTTATACATCTACATACTATTTGTACTACCAGATGACTGTAATTCCAAGGACTATGTATTCAGTCTAACCAAGAATGCTATTACTAAGTTATTTTCCCCTTAGGAAGGTTACAGAGGCACCTAAAAATGATGCAAATCTAATAAGGAAAATTTAAAAATATTTATTGAATTCCTGCCTGTTAGTGGCATTATACTAGATATTGGAGCAATGAAAGAAAATGAAATTAGAGTAGTAAAATATTTTATGTCATTTTACTTAGTTCAGTATTTGTCTTATGATAACATATATTAATCAACATAAATGTTGGTTATTAACACCATCATTACTATTACTAGATAATAGATACACAGCCTAGATGTTTTTTTTTTTTTTCGAGTTGGAGTCTCACTCTGTCGCCCAGACTGGAGTGCAGTGGCCGCTCCCGGCCACCGCAGCCTCGGCCTGCTGGGCTCCAGTGATCCTTCCGCCTCAGCCTTCCGAGTAGCTGGAATTACAGGCATGTGCCACCACGCCCAGCTGATTTTTTGATTTATTGTAGAGATGAGGTCTCGCTGCCCAGGCGGGTCTCGAACCCGCGGGCTCAGGCAATTCACTCACCTCAGCCTCCCAAAGGTGCGGGATTACAGGCTGAGCCACCGAGCCCGGCTTCAGCCTAGATGTTAGTTTTAGTCCTACTACTTACTAGTCATGTTTATTCTTCATGTCATTTGACCTTTTAAAAATCTCTTTCCATATTTATAAGTAATAATCTGTTGTACACCTACTAGACAGGAATGTTGTGAAAAGAGACTTGAAATAATATAGATTAATACATTCATGTGTATATATATACATATAGTACCCAAATGTTTTGGTAAACATGAAAAATAATAAAAATGTATATGGATAAGTCAAAGGCTTGTCTTTATAGAGATTATAAACTAAAGGTATAATTATAATGCATGTTCAAGACTATAAGAACACATACAAAATGCATCATATGATAGCAAAATACAACAAATGCTGTAATATAAGTATGAAATGATTTTGTTTTGTTTTGTTTGCAAAAATATATTAATGAAAGGTTATAATATAATATTAACATCAATTGACTCAATGTATTTGATGGAATGGCTCAGCATAGAGAAAAGGAAACATTTACTAGAGGTTGAGATAAATAAGTATACATGTTTGTGTTACTTAGAGAATATAAACAGTTGCATTCTTAACACTGCATTTAGTCACCTCAACCTCAAACTCTGATCTTTTGCGTAGATTCTGTTCAAAACCACATTAGATTCTTGAAAAACCGAACATACACTTCATTCCAACAACATGCATTGATAAGCAAAAGAATAATTTGAAATATTGCAAAGAAAATGCCAAAAACTGCTACTAGTTCTTATTTTAAGAGTATAGTATTAGGGGTCCTGTGGAAGAGAAAGGGTGACTTACAGTGGTATGAAGAATATAATATTAAAGTATGCATGTTTGGTTGAATATAGAATAAACCACAGAGAAGTTAAAGTTAAATTTTAGGGAAATCACATAAATGATTAGATTATTAGAATTCTCTCCCTGAGGAATAAATAAAATCTTATAACCACTAAAACTAGATCAGGGGAAATGAGAAAGGGTGGAGACAATAAAAGAATTCTAAACCAAAAGGAAAGAGGATAGATGACCTTGTATTTTTTTTCCATAGCATTTTTGGACACCAAATTGTTCTGAGACAGCCAGATTTTTTTCTGAATTAACTATAAATAAATCAGAAACATATGTATTAAAACTTTACTTTCTGAAAATGACCCTAATCTGTCCTAATGGGAAGGGAAAAGTGACTTGCTAAGGTCAAAATTTTCAATTTACGAAGTCATACACAAAGGTCATGTTAATGAGATAGGTGTAGCTAAATAAAAACAAAACTAAAAGCAACAAATAAATGCAATAAGACATCTGAGGTTGTCTCTCTCTACTGATTCCTTATCTGTCTTACCAAGTCATCCCCTTTGGGCAAAATAGTCTAGGATAACAAAAAGTAGTTTTGACACAAAATGATACATATTGATTTTCAGGATTCTGCTGTTGTGGTCTTCCCTCAGCAGATTCCTGCTGGTCTTAACAGGAAAAACACTTTGATTCATAATTCAATAGAAACCCCGATATCACTTTTCAAATTTACAACTGACAACTGAGAAGATGAAGAATGACATTTCATCTTTCTTACTGAAATTTCAAACACAGTGAATAATTGTTTTCTGTCCAAAGGCATATTTCACATCAGTAGCCACATCATTGGAAGAAACAACCAAGAATAATCCAAGTACTTTTTTTAAACTCTTATTTTTTATTGTTTATTTTATATATATATGTGTGTGTGTATATATATATATTTATTTATTTTTTTATTTTTTTGTAGATTTTGGAGGTGCAAGGACAGTTTTGTTTCCTGGATATGTTGCTTAGTGGTAAAGTTTGGGCTTCTAGTGTTACCATCACCTAGATAGTGTACATTGCACCTGGTAGGTGATTTTTCATCTGTCACGACCCTCCCACCTTCTCGCCTTTCGGAGTCACCAATGTCTATTATACCATTCTCTGTGTCATTTAAATAATAAGGGAAACAGGGGAAAGTTATAGCTACTATGAATTTTTCTCATATCCCTTCCCACAAAAATATTCTTTCTGGATGTCAAAATTAAGCCCTTTTGTGTCATAAGAGGAAGTAGGATGATGTCTCTTGAAGTTGCTTTTAGAGTCTTAATCTATTGTGGTTTGGATTGATACTGTAATTTGAAATAAAAACAAACAAAAATAAGCATTTATATGCTTCCAAGTACATTTTCATGACATGTAGTTAAGGATTTTCCTAAAAATTATCATAATTTTCCTTCACAAAATTATTTAGACACCATTTCTTTAGTAAAATGCACTAACCATTAGTCCCAAGATAGCAGTGCTGAAAATTTCAGGAAAGTAGTCATACAATTTCAAAATGCCTAATAACAAAATGTATAGTCATTTATTATCTTATGGAATTATTGTCTCCTATTTATATATTTATTAATAATATATTCAAATATTGAATACTCTGAAATGTATAAACATCTCTGCGGCTTCTTTGGGGACTGTTGGTAAGTTCGCCACAACTTTGTACTTGAGAAAAGACGGAATCTAAGAGAGATTTATGTTGAATATACCTTAAATTTGCTTGAGAAGCTTCTCAATTCTAAAATACCTGAACCTATTTCAGGATTAAGACAGATACTATTGTTATGACTTTTGTTAATTATTCAATTATTTAATGTTTTTGAAAGTAAAATCTTTGTATGCAAAATTATTTTCAAAACATGTTAAGTGTTTGATTAACGTGTTTAAGTGTTATAACTTAATTTGATGCTTATGTGGAAATATATACTAATAATGTTCATTATGTATATATGTGGGGGATATCATAAAACGTGGATAATAGATACATTTTTTATAACATATTCATTTTGTGCATGCACATATAGTCAATAGTCATATAATGTACATACACTATGTATAATGCATACATATATATAAATTTTTTCCATTCCTTACAGTGATATTCTCCTTTTCCATATATAATTTATAAGTTACCAGGGATTTTAAGTAGAATTTTTTTTAACAACTGTCATCACTGACTCAAAAATTCAATTACCTTTGATAATTGGCTGCCCTTTAGGTTTTGGAAATGTAATCAATACAGTTTGGAGCAATACCACACATTTTAATATTTAGCATCCATCTTTTGATGGTTGTTAACCATAACTGTAAAAATATGAAATCAGAGACACTTAAATAAATTTCTTTTTACTATACTTTCTAATTTACAGAGAAAAAAATCCAATTCAAATCACAGTTTGTGAAAATGTCTCAATAAGAAAAGAGGAAAAAAAAATTTATCATGTTTGGAAATGTGATGGAAATTTTGTGTCCAGTATTTTATTTTACTTAACCTTAGTCCAACAGAAACTAACTCTAGTCGAATTAAATCCAATAATTTTCATCCAAATGAATTCCATGTTTTCAAAAAATAAGAACTGATAATAATAAGGATAATATTTTCATATATCCTCTCCCATATAGGTCCATCAAGGGGAAAGCTATAAAAATAAATAGTGGTCCATCCAAAAGGCAGAAGCACAAACATGACAGGCCTTGTGGTATTATTTCCTGAATGACTCAAATGATTTTTTGGAAAGTGTTTTTATAGGCTAAATTACAGAATTGTAGGATCATGGAATTTTTAGAACTAGAAAACATTTTAGCCATCACCAGGGTACAGTTTAGCAAAGTTTCCCTTGAATCTTCAAAATAATATGCAAGAGAGCTAGTACAACTTTCTGAAAACCTCCTCTCTCCAAAGTAGGCTTTCTATACATTTGGGAGTGCTGAATACGTGGTGCCCTGTAGCTCAGCATATTGTGGTCTGAATTAATGAAGCTTAAATTGACTTCTCTAGGATTATATTCAAAAATATTTATTGATGAATATTAAAGGATTTCACTAGCATACATAGTTATCTAACCACATCACATAACAAAAACCTAGATAATATCACCAGGATAAAATTCTAGTGTATTAAGAACGCATCCTACTAACTAAATATGCATTATGTGGCAGAAAATTTTAGCTCACTTCATCATCTCTAAAGGTGGGTTATAATATTTCAATAGATCATAGTTTTTTAGGGTAAAGTTTATGTCCCACATTTCTATAACTCATACAAAACCTACTGTTACACATTGTATGGTCTCACTATTTACATTTTTAAATTTTTAATATTTTATGTTAACACTTGTTTTAAAAAGGAAAAACAAAACAAGCCATTTAAAGTATAAAACAGATATCTAAAGTTCGCCATTCATTTCATCAGGATTATTAGGAAGCATTTTAATTATACTTAAAATAGATTATCTCATTTAAGTATCAAAAAACAAGTTTACAGGTGAAGAATTTGCTTAGAGAAGTATAATAATCCATTTCAAAAGAAGGATAACTCTTTAAAAAATTCCTTCAAAGGATAAAATATAGCATTAAAATTTTGATATTGATAAGAAAATATCAAACTGTACTATATCATGTAATCTAATAAAAGAGAAAAACAAACTAATTTTCTCCAAACAACTTTCCTTCACAATTTCCCAGATTTTCTTCATATTAAAAAAAAATCCACAGAATTTCTTGGAATAAAATCAATGCTTGAAAAACATGCTCCTTCATGTGTCATAGACTCAGTTTCTCCTGAGTCTGCATTCCTCTCAGTCTATCTCTGAACTTTGAGTACACATGTTCATGATGGTAATACATAGAGAAATACATGCTTAGATAGTCTGTGGCACATATATGCCCCAGTGTTACATCTTTGTACATTTTCCTCAACTCTAACTTTTAAGAACATTCAGATTTGATAAACTATTTCAGTCTGATCTTTTTATAATTTCTACTGTTAATATAATGAGTTTTGCTTTCCAAGCGTCAAGTATTCTGCTAAAGCTACTCTCAGAAATTCATTTTATTTTCACAGAGAGCCAAAAATACAAATTTAGTTTTATAGATTATCAGTATTTTAAATAAATGTATTATTTGATACTAAAAGTTTATTTTTTGTTGTTGTTTACATTTTCTTTCATTAGGAGTTTCTAAAGTCATTGGGTACTTTTATTTTTATTGGATATCTTGTATGTTCCATTAGGAAAAAATAAAGCTTTCTACTGAAAAGAAATAAAAATACTGGGTGGGCTTGTGAAGTTCCAAAATTATTTTTAAGTCATATTTAGCTGCCAAAATTAGATAACTTATCAATTCACTTTTTTAGTCCAAGAAAATTTCCAGTGATTTGAATAGGCTTTATAAAGTTAATGAGGACAAAATTCCCCTCTATACTTAGCAATTCTTGATATTGTTTTTCTTTTGACTATTTTCTAGCTTGACTGGATAAAAATTTTAGCATAGTAGATCAGAGAGAAATTAATAAACTAACGAAAGGATTGATTCCATATGGACCTACTACGACCATAACATGTAAATTCCATTCAATATCTTAAGGTTAATGTGGGACTCATAAGCAATAGTCAACCAAAAAGATTCAAATTTTGATATGTAATAGTTCTATCTAATGAATGTTGTATTTAATGAACCATATTTTACTAAGCAAATGAAAACAACATTCTTAATCTACATTCATTACATTCAATTATCCAAAACATCTTGTAAATGATTCCATTACAGTGGCTGTTAAGGTTTCACAGAAGAAAGGGAAAAAAGGAAGAAAAAAGTAGGAAGAATATATGATTTTATGACAGAATTTTGCTTGTTTAAATGATTCTTCATCTCAACTTTAAAATTGCCAGATTTTATTCATTTGCTAAAATATTCAATTTTACTTTAGCAAATTTCAGCTCTGCTTTCAAAACACAACTCATACAGAGCCTATAATCTCAGCAAAATCCTTCCTGTTACCTGATAGAGCTATTAATTTTTTCTTCTGTGCTGTATCTAACACAATACATTTTCAACTGGCAATTACGCTTCATTACTTTGTAGTTAAAAATCTGTATGTCTTTTTTTTCTCTTAGAATAATGGACTTATAAGCAGGAATCAGTCTTTCTCAACTTTTCATATTCTCTACTTAACACCTTAGCACATAGATGAAAAACTACAATATAAGTTTCCACTAGTCAATATGCTACATGAAGACAAGACTTTGTTTGTTCACTGATGTGTCATGATCACCTAGAAAAGTACCTGGCTCATAGAAATTATTTAATAAATATATTAATTAAGTAAATAAGATTTTATGGAATTAATTTAAATTAGTTTCCTAAAGTATCTATTCATAGAAATTATTGGCCTTTATATTAGCTACTGTGAATTTTGTAGTATATAATATAGTTTGCAACTTTAACAAGTTTATATCTCAATACACATTGCATTCATCAAGATAACAAAAATAATCATATCTGTAAGGTCAAATTGTATCCCTGCCTGCCCTTTTAATGCAATTACCACCTAACACAAGTGCAATAGAAGTCCCAAGTCTGGATCTCTCATCAGAAGTTTTAAGCAAACTGTTTTTGAAACTTAACACTGAAAATGGGGTGGAAACTTTGCTGTACAGTCTCACTCATGATATTTCTGGCACTCTTTAGGTCATTTCATGCCAAAGCATTGCAAGCGACCACATTAGATTTCAGAAGTACTACCTTTTGCCAGAACCAGGAAGATAAGTGAGCATGATGAAACTCTCACAGGTTAACAGTAATTGCAACAAAATATTTTTCAAGCTCTCTCTTTGCCAATCTCCCATTTCCAGTTCATAATTTTAATTGCTCCTTTCGCATTGAATTAAATGTGAACTAGTAAAATTTAACCTGTTATTTATTGTAAAACCCACTGGACTATGAAAATCAAGAGACCCAGATTCTTGTACTTACTGAATCATTAACAAGCTATATGCCTTTGGCAAGTCACCTCTGTTTTCTTAATGTTATGATCCCAAAATGAGAAAACAGAAGATTGAGTTGTATAATATTTGAAGTTCCTCCAAATTTTAAAATTCTAAATTTCTTTCAACTTATCCTCAGATCCTGATATTTACACTCATATAATTGTACTGTTACCCATTTCCTTAGGGTAGAATACCCACCCTTGCCTTTTCAAATTATGATGACTTTTTAAGACCCAACCTGCTTCAAATTTTTAACACGAAGACACCCCGATCGTACATCTCCTCATTTATTTATCTTCCTTCTGATCACTACATCATTCTGTGGGTAGTGCAATAAAACTATTACTTTGTTGAATATGCTAGTTTTTCATATTCAACAACAGTGTTGCACATATATTAGTCTTATATCTCTAAGTAGATTATCATGTTCTTATCAGATAGATAATAGCTATGGTATTTCATGATGTTCGGGATATTTGTGAACATTTTTTTTAGAAGCACTTTATTACCTGCTGATAATTTATTTAAAAAACCCCTCAAACTATAAAAACCTTAGAAAATGCAGGAGACACCCTAATGGAAATTGGAGCTGACAACCAATTTCTGATCAAAACCCCAAGTTCCCATCCTTGCCATAAAAGATAAGATAGACAAGTGGTATCTCATCAAACTGACAAGCTTCTCCAAAGTCAAAGAAACCATCAAGAGAGCAGGAGACAACCCACAGACTAGGAAAAAATTTTTTTTTCCAACTGTATATCTGACAAAGGCCTAACATCTAAGATCTATAAGGAACTCAAATGTGCTGAAAAGAAAAAAAACCAAAAAACAAAAAAACAGCCCAATTACAAAGGTGACAAAAGATATGTATAGACACTTCTCAAAAGAAGACACACAAGCAGTCAACAGATACATGAAAAAGTGTTCAACTTCACTAGTAATCAAAGAAATGCAAATTAAAACCACACTGAGATACTGCCTAACTCCAGTCAGGATGGCCATCATCAATAACTCAAAAAATAACAGGTGCTGGAGAGGATGTGTGGGAAAAGAAAACAATTTCTACACTGTTAGTGGGAGTGTAAACTAGTACAACCTCTGTGGAAAACAGTTTGGTGATTCCTAAAAGATCTAAAAATCAACATTCCATACGATTCTGCAATCCCCCTACTGTGAATATATCCGGAGGAACTCAAATCACTCTATGAAAAAGATAACTATACAAGTATGTTTATTGCAGCATTATTTACAGTAGCAAAAACATGGAAGTAACCATGCTGCCCATCAAAAGAGGACTGGATAATAAAAGTGTGGTACATATACACGATGGTATATTACACAGTCATAAAGAAGGACAAAACTATGGACTTTGCAGCAACTTGGATGGACTTAGAGTCTATAATATGAGTGATCTATCACAGAAACAAAGAACAGAGTATCACATGTTCTCACTCATAAGCAGTCCTTGAATAATTAACATAATACTATAAGAAAGGGTGGGGTTGGCAGTGGTGGAAAACTACCAGGGAAGGAAGAGCACATCTCATCAACAAGGGTGCCTTCATAGTGAACATATTTGTGTGCCTAACCCTGAATTGTACTCTATATCATTAAAATTAAAAAAATTTAGAAAATTAAAAAATTTTTTAAAGAACATATAACTTTTTTGCAATTACCCAATTTCTCAGTTAAGTTTTATTTTTTGCATAATGTCTTTAAAAGATATGACTAAATTTCCCACTGTGAATGCTGTGGTTTAAAGAATCACTCTGTTTCATACGTTTTGCTGTTTCTGAGAATCAGGTTTTCTGTGGTGTCAAAAAATAATTGTGATTAGATATCCCTGTGTGTTCACATACTGGAAAAGTTTACCATTTCAGATGATTTACTTTAGGTAAGTGTGTGCTCATTTGGTTTAGGGAATGAAAAAGGATTCTGATTTTAAGAAATCAAGTTTTAATACTAGCTTTGTCAGGAAATCCCTGGATAAGAGAACTAATAATTCATCTGGAATCAGTTTCCCTATTGCATATATAATTCAGTGTAATTCTCCTTATATGGTTAATGAATTAGATATGAATAAAATTGAAACATTTTAAAAAGCTTCAGATATATAAGCAATATACAATGTTAGAATATTGCTATTTTCAGTTTTTTTAAATTCTTAATTCAACTGTACCTTTCTTATCAATTTTACTTGTTGAGATTCTGCTTGAATTTGGTAGCAAAAACTCCAACAGAAAAATTGATATATAAAACTAGGACTCTGCTTTCTGAAATAAATAGAAATAGCCAGAAGCAATGAATGTGACTCCCAACTAAATTGCTGTGTACAAATATAACTTTGATAAAAAAAATATGTTCCTATCTTCTGAAGAAGAAATATTCTCTATAAGTTATCTCCACTATGGTACACTCTTTATTTATAGAACATGAATCATATGACTTTTATACACTAGATAAATTTGCTGAAGAATGTGCCTAGAGCACTTGAGCAAAGGTTGAGATTATGGTATAGCCTCTTTCTTATTGAATTCTTCGGTGTCATTGGAGACTCTTAAAACATACTAGAGTGTTCATTAGGATGTGTTGCATTTATAATGCAGTTCACTGTTGAGATAAATTAATTTATAAAGAAACACTAAAATGCTGCAAAAGAAGACTACACTCATACAGTTTTCTAGTATAAATTAAGTAACATGTCAACAGATAACAAGTGAATTAATTATTTTGGGTTTCTTCCTCAGAAATTATATGATCTTTTAAAATTTGTTTAGTTTTAACAAGTTGTTGCAATATTATTAAATGATTATTCCTCTTTATCTTTTCTGCTTCTTTCTTTTGGGCTAATTTTAAGTTAACAATGTACATCGATTATATCATTTAATATTTACAATAAACCTAAGACATTATTGTCATTATTGTCTTTATTTAACTAAGGACCAAATTAAGTTTTAGAAATATTAAGCAGCTCATCTAAATCCAAATAGTCAGTTAATGACTAAGTCAATAGAAAAATCCAAGTTTCTTTGAATCTAAAGTAAATACTCGCCCTTAACCATTCTGTTTTTGTCTCACCACCATTATGTGGTTTATTGTTTTTTAATTCTTATTTATTAAAGAATTCTACACTAATTTATCTTTAGAAAGTTTTTTTACATTTGAAATTTAAAATCAGAATAAAAATTTAACTTTACTTAGTATATTTGCCTTTATATCAATATTTAAACATAATAATATAGCAGATATTTTAAGAGAAACAATTAAATGCAATCATAGAATAAGCATATATTTTATATCATACAACTCTCTACAAAATATGTAACACATAAGGTAGATTAATTGGTTTTCAATAAGTTCTTTGTGTTTATGTGTTTATTTAAGCAAAATTATCAGTCAAATCACAGGGAACAAAGAAACTTGGTAAATTGTTACAGATCTGAGGAGACCAAGGAGACATGAGGATTGAATATAGCATTGCATCCTGAATTGGCTCCTGCAATAGAAAAAAACTACATTAATGGAAAAATGAATGAAATTCAAACAAATTATTTGGTTTAGTTAATATTACCAAAATTAATTTTTAGCTTTGACCAAAGCATCACAACATTTATTTCACTGCTAACATTAGAAAAAAACTGAATGGAATGCTACAAAAATTTTCTAACTATATTTGCAATCTTTCTATAAATTTTACACTATTTTAAAATGGGTAAATATTGAAAAATAGTATTTATTGAGCATCCATCTTGTGCTACAAAACTGTGTTAGTCAGGAGAGATAAATTCTTTTGAAAAAACAGTTGCTTCAGTCCTTGATGAATTCACAGTCTAATTAGGTTAATTGTACAGTCCCTAAATCATTTGGAAATTTCTATATGTTAATATGCATAAAGGACAGATGGGAAAGAAAAAAGGAAATAAACTCTACTTGGTTAAGAAAAAGGAGACTATTTGGGGATTTCAGAAAATGTTTCACAAATTTATTACCTTAATTTTTAGTGTGAGGTAATAAAAACAAGTACTATTTGTAGGGCAATATTCTTCCCTATTTTAAAAGATAATCTCAAAAATTATATAAGGGTCAAATATTTTTTTAATGAATAGCAGAAAAGATGTAATATAGGTGAATAGACAGATAGATGATGGATGGAGAGATGGATACAGATATAATTTTTTCTTAACTATATTATGAAAATAATAAATAACTTTTTCTTAACTATATTATGAAAATGATAATTGTGGTATACAATTTGCTTTATTCTATTTCTAGACAATAATAATATCTAATTAGCAAGAAACTTGAGAAAATAGACTTAATGTTGTAAACACTCTAGTTGAAGTAGAAAGTATAAGTAATAATTATTCTCTATCAAAACATAATTATAGTTGGACTTGTAGATATGTTCATTTTTTTCAAGACACAAGAACTTAACCTGGAATTTGCTTAGGCAAGTCTAAAAGCTATCTACCACAATTTAATTATTTGATTACACTGACTATATTTAACAAGGTTATAAAAACTTATTTGGTAATTATATTTGATAATAGACTCATGTTAATATTAACTAACATAGCATACTTGAGATAATAATTATAAATCAATACTTGAGATAAATAATTATAAATCAATATCAATTATAATAATTATAAATCTGCTTTTGTAACAAATCATTTGGAAACCTGTGAACAAATGAAATACCGTGCATGTCACTGTATGTTTGGGTACCATAAATACTGCATTAGAAAAACTTTATGAACATTTAACTATGTTTTAACCAACACCCTACAGTCCATTTTCTATTAGCAAAGGCCCAGGAGTTTCCACTTTTGGAGTTTCAAGAAATACAGATGGACCACATTACCATTTGGCTTCCTTGAGCAGTATGAAAATATGACCTTAATTCTCACAAAAGTATCCAGTTTTATGTTAGTGTTAAGTGCTGTAATATCTCTAAGCTTTTAACTTAATTTGACCTGTTCAAAGAAAAATATTATATTTGTTTTGTCAAATGAGAATTTGACAATGAATGACTCATGATAATACTCATGATAATACTGGCCAATTTGCAAACAACTAATGGGACCTAACATAAATACACAATCAATAGCTAGCATTATGACACCATCTTAAGTATATAAAGTTGACTTTTTGACATACCATCAGAACTCTATGGACTTTCATTTGTTTCCTTGGAAGTGGTAATAAATTTGACCCAACACATCCGCATTTTCTTTCCCAGACCTTCATGTGACCTGTGTTTTCCATTTGCATTTTAGTCGTTGGAGTTTTCAGATACAGTAAATCCAGTTATATTGAAGTCGTAAAGTCTGTTTTCAGTTCACCAGCCCTCGCTTTCTATACATTTTACTTCTCTTGCTTACTCAAACTTTAGGTATGCTCTCAATAAATGATCTCAGGATAGAAGCTGATGACCTCATTTACATTTTAGCATAACAAACAAAAAACAAATGTCAGGTTCTCCAACAGTATTTATTTTTTGGCAGTTGAAAAACTTACTCAAGAAAAGGACACAAAAAGGTATTTCTATAATGTCCAATACAAATAGGTCTCATGTGAGTTCTTCTTTACCCTAACATAGATAACATGTAAGGAGGCTTATGTCCAAGTTTGCTGGGAACAGATATAGTTAATGTCTGCTGCTCTGGTATAGTGAGGGATAGAGCCCATTTTATTCTCAAAATTGTCCCACTTTGATTATTGAATTGTATGGTTACTTAACTATCTGAAAGTCTTTGCCCACAGAGAAACTCAGATTTTTCCCCACAATAGAAGAGTGAAGTTCATATGCGTAAATAGAAACACGAATGTACATATATTTTGATTTATTTGAAACTATTTAATGAACCTATAATCATTGATATTAAGGATGGTAGCTGTTTTTTGTTTAATTTTAAGTCTTAACTTATTTTGCATTGTCCTAAGTGCCACAAAGAAGCAGATTCAATGTGACAAATCAGAAAAGGAAGTCAGCACAAATTTTCTGATAAAAAAAATCTAACATTTGATATCTGTTTTAAATCTTTGTAGGTGAGATAAGTATAGAGATGATTGCCAAAAAGACTATGTTTGGCCAAAGATTCAAGTCCTAAAGATTGCAGATGTTCCAACAATACTGAAAAACTATATCTGTTCCAAAGAAATTGTTTAATATCACTTTTGTCAGAAACATATAGGCCCAATTAATAAAATCCATGGAGGAGCTGAACAGTTCAGACATTCTATTATTGTTGTATGCTTTTGAAACACATGCTGTTAGGTCACTGGTTCTGATTATATTCCCAATACAATACACTTTGTTTTGCTGAAAATCCATGGCACAGCCACCACATCAGCAGCTAACAATCTTAAAATGCAACTCAAATATCAGAAAGGTAATAAAGATAATCTTTTTACACACTTTCTTTAATTAAGTCAAACATTTCACAGTAGTCCATAGCAGCATAAAGTGAGGCTATTGCTGTGGTCTTTTCTCTCAGCTTTTCTCAGTTTTCAGATATAATTCTCTAAGTAAATATAACTAATTATGCAACATTATATATATGTAAATTTGACATACAAATCAGATAAAGAGAAATTAAATTATGTTTCTATGACAAAACAAGACCCTAACATATCACATTAATTTTATAGAAAATAATAGACTGTTAAACACGGCAAAATTAGGGAAAATGGTGCATATTTCTATTTAGAGACACATTACTGATAAACACCCTCAAACACAATTTTTAATTATGAAAATAAAAATGAGTAATAGCTGTTTTTTCCATCTCTTGCTTATAGTTTATTATAAATAAAACTAGTCATAAGCAACAAAATAGAAGTCCTACAGTCAGATTTAGTGATTTATTTCTAAAATATCTTTTGGTATATATTTAAAAATGGAAGATTGTACATAAATATATACATTTTTAGCACGTAAAAATTTGCGTACTTCTGTAGATGTGCTTTCTTTCATTTAAAATAATCCTTTATACTTTTTATCATTACCACCTTGATTTTTTTTTACTTCCATATAACTAATCTGTCTAAGCTGAATAGGTTTAATTGGTACTCAGCATAGTGTATCCTTTCTTACTATACTGGCTGAAAAACTTCTTAATAAATTACATTCTCACACTTTCTTGAAACTACAAGTATTCTGGAGAGGTGTTTATTAACAATTATATTGATGGACACAACATTGCAGTAACTAGTAACCTGCTACTAAGAAACAAGTGAAGGTGAAGTAGCATAGGTGTTAGAAGCTAAGCTCTGGATTGTAATATGAATTGATTATTGCAATAGTAGTGTCTTGATCTATCTCCTCCAGCCCTTCTGTAATAGAGTAAGGCAGAATCTAATTCCCTAAAATCAATGTTTTCTCACCTAACAAAACTAGAAATGTGTCTAATCCTTTTCCTGATACTGTCTCTTTTAGAGTTTTCTCATTTATATTTAAAAACTAAGTCATGTTTAGCTGACCTCCATTTCAGAAGAATCACTAGAATTATCACTCTTCTATAAATGTAAATTAAACAGACACTTATTGTCCCATGAAAAGATGCAAGAGATATTTTAGGTAATCAAGACTGCTCTGATGTTCATTATTAGGTAAACACAAATATTTTGGGGTTGGTGGTAAAATATATTAATTCTCAGTATCATTCTAGGAAGGGAATATCAAAGCTCTGTCCTTTTCACTTTTAGTTTCTTAAGTAGTAGAATCTCTGAAATGGATTTATCTATTTTCAACTGACAATTTCCAGTAGGAAAAGATGTCAAGGGCCACCCTCACCCAAAAAAAAGGGGGAACTCACCATGGTGGAATTATAAGGATTCAGGATTTAACTTGCTAATAAGAAGTTTCATTCTGAAACAAACTTGTTAATGGTATCTCAAAAAACTCTATCAAAAATCCAGCACTGATTGTGGCATGCATGTTTTGGGAGTAATGATTAAGGATACAGGGGTAAATTAAGAAGTATGAGATTTTACTTCAACTTCTAAAGATATTTAACTACAAAGGCTTCTATACATTGGCCAATTCCACGAAGAGAGAGATATTAGTTTTTTGTTAATTTCTGTTGTAGCTGAAGCCAGCTTTCCTATGATGATATTTAAACCCTAAGCTGCTGGAGACATTCCTGTTGGTTCCATTATGCCTTTATGTGAAGAGCTAGGGTAGTTATTTTTCTCTCAAATCTACTCTTTAAAACTCCTATCTTTTAAGGATTTTAATTGTTCAGTTAAATACTTATTGCTAGCAGGCTAGTTCCAGTCTGCATGACTTATCTCAAATCACAGCAGGAGACTCATATTGGTCTACTGCCCACAGTTTCTCCTCACTACCATGTACTTCTGGCAGATTAACCATCTCCACTACTAATAAATTCAATGAATTTCTGTCAGTTTTTAACATAAACTCTGACACTCTTTAGAATTTGGGATTTAAGTGTTTATGAAAAAAATTGCAACTTAAAAATGTTGTTTTTTTTTTTTGTTTTGTTTTTTTGTTTTGAGTTGGAGTCTCACTCTGTCACCCAGAATGGAGTGCAGTGGCCGCTCCCGGCCACCGCAGCCTCCACCTGCTGGGCTCCGGCGATCCTTCCACCTCAGCCTTCCAAGTAGCCGGAATTACAGGCATGTGCTACCACGCCCGGCTGATTTTTTGATTGATTGTAGAGATGAGGTCTCGCTGCCCAGGCGGGTCTCGAACCCACGGGCTCAGGCAATCCACTCACCTC
>NW_007259930.1:359613-392917 GCF_000164805.1 Carlito syrichta
CTCACCTCAGCCTCCCAAAGGCGTGGGATTACAGACTGAGCCACCGAGCCCGGCTTGCAACTTAAAAATGTATAGGTCAAAAGCAATTTCCTCAAAAGAATTAATGATAAAATAGCTTTATTTGATGTTTAGTATACCAGAAACAGTAATCAGTAATTTGTCTCTAAATGACATTAATAGAAGCTGAAGCAAAATCCTTTTCATTTCATAAAGAGAAAAATTTACTGTCATATGGGCTATTGTCAAGAGATAGAAGTCTGCTTCCTGGTAGTTCAATAGAAGGAAGGTCATTAAGCCAACCACTCCAGTTCCACAAGTCCTGAGAAAGGTAAGCTATCCAAGTGTGGCTTTCTTTGTGTACTTTCCAGATATTTAGGGTTTTAATAAAGAATGAGGCTCATCTGACATATAAGAGAGTATCACACTTGGCAAACTGTCTAAATGTAAAATTGCAGTAGAGATTAACCTAATACCACATAAATCCAATAAAAAATTGGGGGAACTAACTCAGGTAAAGAGATGTTATTTTCTGTTCCCAGAAGGGACTTACTACAACACGTGTTCATGTTTGGGTATTGGGATGGCACTTTATGGTGGCATCCCTGACAAATTGTGCCACAAGTTATTCTGAAGTTATGCATATACGTTTTATGTTGACTAGAGTTTTAAATAATAAGCACACAGTAAGGCACACTGGCATAGATAAAAAATTTTATATAAACTTTTATACATGAAAATTGAATAGCCTTTCTAATGTCTGTTTTCATAGTCTTTATCCTTAAAGTCTATAAGCTGTTTCCCTTTTATTCATATATTTACCTGCCTCAGTGCATTTGTTTCTGATCATACTCAAACATCAAATCAGCATATAATAATTCAATCTGAAAATAAAATAATTTATTTAATTCATTGGGTGATTCTGTAGAGACCCAATAAATAGAAATGTCCTCTGCTATCAAAAAGTTCATATTCAAGCAGGAGTAGATAAAGGCAAGTACACAATTGCAACACACATAACCCATGCACAATATAGCACATGCATAATTATAAAAGTGCAAGAAAGGCAACAAAAATAGATAAGGCTATGATTATGTTATAGAGGTAGGGCAGCAAGAATGGCAGACAATATTCCAAGTGATAGTTTACTGTATTTCTTGCAGTTAGTTTGAAACCATGTGACTATGCCTGCCTATGGTCTGTGTATCACCTGAGAGACAGTCTCTCTTTCCTTTGGTGATAGTTCCATGAAGACTGCAGAGTTACAGAAAAGATGAAGCCTGGAAGTCTGGATCTACTTGGAGAAGAGGCCTTGGTGGGAGTGAGAAATAAACTTTCTTGTTAAGCCACCAAGGTTTTGATGTTTCTGTAGTAGAAGTTAACATTTACTACCTTGGTTAACATGAGACAAGTTGGGTGTTCAACCTAGTTAAATATTACACCTTAGTTCTGAGTATAAAAAATTGTCTCAAATTTTGGCAGATGAGTTATAGACTATAGAACTAAGTAGTATAGTTATAGAAAATAGTAAATTTGTATATGAAGTCATACAGTTCTGAGACCATCTCCGGTACTGGGTATTACTAAAGTACAAAATTTGATAGTCACATACCAATAGACAGGATAGTAAAGATTAGCAAGATCCTCATATATAAATGAAACAACAATTATATTGTCAAAAAAAAGGAAGCAAAGAAAGATTTTTAAATGGATTGATGACTCCGGCCAGGTTTGTGATCTTTCAAAAAGGTTAATCTGGCAGGAGAATGGAGAATATTATTAAGGTAGTTTGACAAAGAGATCAGTTAAAAATCTGTTACATTAGTATAGGTAGAAAATAAGACCCTAAACAAAGGCAGAGACAAGGGAAGTAAAAAAGGCAGTTTTAATCTAATGGCTACTAACAAAGCAAAATTTGAAGTGCTTACATAATTTACTATAAATAACAGAGTGAGGGTGAAGGGAAAGACAACGGTTAGTTTCTAATTTCTGGTATCTGTAAGAATAATGACCCCACTAAGATGTTATATAGGAGAAAAGATATCTGGACATGAAATAATGAGTGTGTGGCACATTGAGTTTGCAAATATCCCATAAACAGGCAGAAATATGAGTATAAAAACTCAGGAAATAAAGATTAGAAATAAAGACTTCTCACACAACATCCTGAGCATGGTATGTATTCAATATAGTTTTAAAAAATGCATGTTATATTGGGGTCAAAAAATTTGAAACTAGGCCAGCAACTAGAAAATATTTTAATAAATGAACTAGTAAAAATTTTGATAGCATTTCATCATAAGGAAGCATGTGAATGTCATAAGAAGATTTGAGAGTTTCAGAGTCCTGAAGAAGTAATGACCACAATCTGTTTAACTGCTATCCCATCACAGTAATGGAATTCATCTGCTGTAAAACTGTTTCTACATATATTTGAAAATGAACTAGAAAAGAACAGATCATTAGTTTTTGAAAAAAGTAAAAGGAAAGAAGGCCATGCAGTGGAGAAAATAAATGAGGAAAGAAAACTGTAAATTTTTCTATAAAGTTTTATGAAAATTTTTGCATTAAAGTTTTTGACATCAATGTCAGAAAGAGGGGGAAAAATTAAAGTCTGCTGATAAAAAGAGGAATTGGCCTTTTGCAATGCTATTTCCCTAGTGCATGCATATGTTGAGGTATTGAGTAGGTGCTTCCTGGTGCAATTTCATTATTTAGAAGCCTTTAATTGTCAAAGTGGTGCTCAGATCTTGTTAATGTCACTAAAGGTTTTTCCTAAGAGTGTTGCCATAGCACAGCTGTCAAAAATATAACCACTAACTTTAAATAATCAGTTTGACATTTTACAAATGAGTAAAAGCCAAAAGACTCAAAGTTCAGAAAACTTATCCTGAACTAACATTTTTTATTTTCTCAGTTTTAAAACTGAAAAAATAAAAGGCCATGTTACTGGTAAAATTTTTAAAGTTGACTCCACAGAGTTTTCTGTAACTAATTACTTTAAAAAATAAATTTTAAGATACCTAATATAAGACATTTATAAGAAATCCTTAAACCGGTCCTATCAGTTGGTCAAAGTTTTGGACCACAATACGTGGTTGTTTTCCTGTGTGACCTTATGAATATACTTAACTTTTCAATTTTCTCACCCAAAAAAATACGACAAAAGCTCATTCACCCTTAGGACTCCTATGGAAAGTAGTTAATGAATTACAGAAAATTCTGAAAATTATAAAAGCACTTCATAAAGTCCAAGTATAAGTTTTATTTTTAGAGATTTTTTCCTCAAGGAAATTTGCACTAAATTAGACATATAATATATATAATTAAACTGTTAGGTTTCTTCTTATGTAAAACCAGACGTGTAAGCAAATGTTTGAACTAACAAGAAAGGAATTTTTATTAATGTATATTCTTCATGGCAAAAAAATTGCTATTCATCAGAAAAGTAGCTTCGAGAAATAAATATGCTATAAAAGATCTATATTAAGAAAACATTTCTCTAAATAAAAAGAACAATAATAAATTTGCTAATTCCAAAATATATATTTTAAAATTAAAACATTAAAAATAAAATGTCTCTGGAATTTAGATATATTTTACTATTGTGACATTTCCATTAAATAGTGTTTTTTTGTGTTTTTCTGTACAAGAAAAAATAATGTGTCTTCAATTAGATTAAAGTATATACAGTATATTTAAATAATGTTTTCAGCATATTTTTGTAAATTCAAACTGAAATCCTAGTCAATCAGCAAAATGAATATTTTTTCTATATTCTATGAAAATAAAAATTTAAGACTAGAGACAGTAAATGTGAACACCTGTTACTTCCTGTTTCCAAAAAGAGATGTCAAGATGGAATTATACATGATAAAGTTTTAGTGGGCAAAGGAGCAGGAAGAGGTGGGAAAATCTTCAAACCCAGATGATGATATGACTCCTATGAGTCACAAGAAAGAGGACTAGGAAGAGTTATATTAGAAGTGTATATTACTACAGCAAGACTGTGAAAATCATGAGACTGAGTCACCTGATGGAGGAATTCCGTGTCTTGCTGTAATGGGCTGACCTTACTTATATCTGTCATATTCACTAACTGGATGAAAGCTACTGTGCATATGTGTGGTCTTGGAATGACCATGGCGGAGAATTCAGGAGGGCAACAAACGAAAACATCAGTTAACTGTGCATCCCACAACTGGATGTATAACCAGTGTATTCACGGCTCCCACACAGGGTTTAGCCAAACTGTTTATGAGGTATATGAAAATAAAAATTTAAGACTAGATTTTCTGTGAGGAAAACTTTCTTTGGTCATAAATAATAAAACAAATGTATATGTTAATAAATTGAACTATATTTTTATATCACATATGAATTTTTATTTCACGTATATTAAAAGTTTACCAGTGTAGAAACCATAATAGTTCAGTCTTATAGAAACCCAACATGAAAATTTGCTTTATGTTTTCAACATGCACACTTGGATATTTAGTTGCATATTTACCCATGACCAATATGTCTCTCATCTACTGACTAACAGTGTTGTTAAATGGAAAAGAACAACAACTGCAAATTCAGAAAACCTAGCATTTGTCACTTTTCTGCCTTTGAACACTAATCCCCTAACCAGAACTTGACCTTTTGCAAATCGTTTGGCTCCTCCAGTCACAAATTCTTTATAAATAAAGTGAAGACATTTGAAATAGATATCTTATGAAAATATGTTCAACCAATTGACCAAAGAATTGAGAGATAATTCTAGGTCAAGACTAACAATATGAAATACTGGATTCTATAGAAAATGAAGAGGTTTAATGAAATACAACAGGCTGATTCTGTCCCTTTCAATCCAAGCCAGATCCGTGGTTTCTAAAGTAAACTAGAGTTATCCTCTTAGTCTAAGAACTTATCAGCTGGTGTCATTACATATCAGTGGTACTAAATTTGCATAATCTTATGTTTCAAAGCCATAAATACACCTCTAATCTGTGGTTTTAAAAAATGTGGGTATAAAATGTGAAACAACAAATGTTGGGCCGAATGGCATGATTTTTTATGGTTTTGAGATAGATTTTTGGAAAAGCCCCTTAACATTTTAAAGGTGTATCCATTGACTAAACTAGGTGTATATTGAGCCAAAAAACAACAAACAATTAAAGAAAAATGCTGGAAAAGAATGAACAGATTGCAAAAGAGTTTAATTGTATCTCTCAATTCTAGTTTTAAGTAAACATCTTTAAAACTTATTTTCATAATTTAGAAGTAAATTAGTCAATATTTTGATGAGATTATAAAAAATATGAGTTTATATTTCAAATGAAGACTTTTGTGATTTTTATTTACCATAGTCTTTTTACATATATTAGCTTCATTCCTATCTTTTCTTTAATTTCAAGTTTTTAGAAGTGGGTGTTAAACTTTAACGTGCTTTTCAGGCTCTATTGAGATAATTGCATGCGATTTACCTTTAAAATCATTAACATAAACCAGACTCGGTGGCTCAGCCTGTAATCCTGCGCCTTTGGGAGGCTGAGGTGAGTGGATTGCCTGAGCCCGCGGGTTCGAGACCCACCTGGGCAGCGAGCCCTCATCTCTACAATAAATCAAAAAATCAGCCGGGCATGGTAGCGCATGCCTGTAATTCCGGCTACTCAGAAGGCTGAGGTGGAAGGATCGCCAGAGCCCAGCAAACGAGGCTGCGGTGGCCGGGAGCGGCCACTGCACTCCAGTCTGGGTGACTGAATGAGACTCCAACTCAAAAAAAAAAAAAACAACAACAAAAAACCATTAACATGAAGAGCTCTGCATTAATGGATTTCTTAACCATTATTTCATTCTAACCATTAGCTTATTATCAAATTAGTTCAAATGTTCTTGTGTTCTTACTATGATCAGTTCTAGTGAAAATATATGGCAGAGAACTCCCTAAAAAACAGAATTATTTTTTGTTGGGCCGGTGTGGTACCTGCATTGTCCACTGGTAAGTGTTCTAAGAAGGTATTAGCATCAGTGTTATCAGCTAGCATTGTTGTGAGAGGCTACATACTGCTTCAATATCTTTTTCGATTGTTTCAAGGAATTTGCCCATTTTATCATGGGTGATTTATGAGTGCACCAACCCACACCACACCGAGTGTTCATCAGTTTTTGTCCAAAAATGGCAGGACTACCTTTGCCCCACCCACCTTATTCACCCAATCTCTCCCTGAATAGCGTTATTTGTGTGTGTGTGTGTTTCCCCAGATGGAAAAAATTCCTCAAAGGGAAATGTTTTGCCAAAGTGAAAGAGGCAGAACCAAAATCAGCAGAAGTCCTAAAAGGCATTAGAATTGATGAGTTCAAAACTGTTTTGCAGTGGAAAATGTATCTTAATAGATGTATTACATCAAACAGAGACTACTTTTTGTAGGTGACAAGTTTAAACATGCAAAAATAAATACACAATTTTTTAATTTAAAAAATCTGTGTTTTGGGATTCTGTTCTCATATATAAGGGAAATAAAACACATGATCCATGTCCTCCTAGAAATAATCTGGCACAGAAGATGATCTCATAGCAATACATAAACATAGAGGTAGAACACGATAGTTAAAATTATTGTTATACAAGAAAGGGCATTACCTTTGAAACCGTGCAGTCCTCGTTCTTTTATATGTAACTTTTAAACAACTCCTTTATTTCCTCTATAGCTATTTTCCTTTAAAATAAGCAATGTATGGTTATTGTGAATGGGATTGAGTTTTTTATTTGGTTCTATGCCTGCTTATAGCAGGTATATACATGATGATTTTATAACCCAATACTTTACCAAAATCATTTGTCAGTGCAAGGAGGCTTTTGACAGACTTCTTAGGATTTACTAGGTATATAATCATGTCATCTGCAAAGAGGGATACATTAAGTTCCTCTTTTCCTATTAGGATATCCATGATTTCCTTCTCATGTCTGATTGCTCTGGCTGGGACTTCCTGAACTATATTGAATAGGAGGGGTGAGAGTGGGCATTCTTATCTTATTGCAGTTCTTAGGGGGAATGCTTCCAGCTTCTGCTCATTGAGCAATATGTCGGCTCTCAGTTTATCATAGATGGTTCTTATTGTTTTGAGGAATGTTCCTTCTATGTCTAGGTGTTCAAAAGTTTTTATCAAGAAAGGATGCTGGAGTTTGTTGAATGCTTTTTCTGTGTCTAATGAGATCACCTAACCAGAGAAGTGAAAGACCTTTATGATGATTACTACAAAATGCTGCTCAAAGAACTCAAGGATAATATAAACAAGCAGAAAAACAGCCCACACTCATAGATTGAAAGAATCAATATTGTCAAGCTGTTTATCCTATCCAAGAAAATATTCAGATGCAATGCATCAAATTACCAATATCTTTTTTCACAGATCTGGAAACCACAATACAGAAATTCATATGGAAATAAACAAACAAACAAAAAAGAGAGCATGGATAGCCAAAATAGTACTCAATAAATGAAACAAAGTGAGAGGTATCACACTTCCAGACATTAAACTTTATGACAAAACTTCAGTAATCAAGACAGCATGGTATTGATACAGGAATAGCCACATAGACCAGTGGAACAGAACAGATTCCAGAAGTAAAAGCACGGTCTCCCAAACAACTCATCTTCAACAAAGTCACCAACTCTGGGGAAAGGAGACTATATTTAGCAAATGATGCTAGAAAATATAACTAACCACATATTCAAAAATAAAATCAAAATATAACAAAGACCTAAATGTAAAATTTTGTGTATGTGCTGATAAGTGAGTAGACATGTGTATGGCTGATTGAGTGAGGGCAAGGAAGCTAGTGACCAGGGCTCTCCCAGTGCAGCAGCTGGTGCTACAGCTGCTCAGATTGGACCCTAGCGATTCCTGGGAATAGAAGCACCATTTTCTTTTTCGTTTTCTTTTTTAAGTCAATAAAACCCTTCCTGGAAAGAAAATGCTGGAAAGACTGTCTAAGTGGGGGCTCATGAGTAAGTGGTCAGGCCCCTAGTGCAACAGCTGGGGCTCAACTCCTCTGCTTGGTCCCTGGCTCTTCCCAGGTTGCAGAAGCCAAGTGCCATTTTTTAAAAACAGATAAAAGTTTTCCTGCAAAAAAGCAGCAGAGAGAGACTATCGCCTCAGGTTTTCCTTCACAATTGCAGCAGAAGAGACTACCAGCCCCAGGCTTTGCCTCCCCACTTCAGCACCTGGCAAGGCACTGGCATCAGGGGCTGCAGAGGGAGTCCAGAGGCAAAGTCCCATAGAGGGACAAGAGATGGACCCTACCACCGTCTTGAAGGTGGGGCAGGAAAGTACTCTGGCTTGCTCACTTCACAGCAACAGACCCAATCTCTGTGACTGGTGGAACAAATACTCAGAGATTGATCGTGACCCAGAGGGAATATCCTGAAAGCACAAACTTCAAAGTGGAGGGACCTGACAAGTGCTGAGTACCAGGTGCCTCACCCCTTTTCCTGATCCAGTCACTGGACAAAGGGTGTGTCTAGAAAGAGATGAGGAAGGACTCCAAAGAGATCAGAGGTAAGTCCAGGGCTGACCCAACCACCCTCTTCTGCAGCAATCCTCTGAATGTCAGACCCACATAGCTGGCCACAACTGAGAGGGACAAACCCAGGCAAAGCCTAGAGGTCAATCGCAATAGGAGAACTGCGTTCCAAGATAGACTTGACTGAGGTACCCCTTGTGAGTACATACCTAGGGAAGAGAAAATCCCACACTTCCCACCAGAGTAGAGCTCCCTGACCATACCAGAGTGATAGGGGAGGACTGCAGCCCCAACCGCCTCCACTGCCCTTCCTCCTTTCCTATTCCAGACACAGAGGAGAGAGTGAAAGAGTGGCTCTGCAGGAGTCACCTGATTAGAGGAACAATTATAGAATCTGTCACAACACGGTGATATTTTAAATTTTTTTAAAACATTAAACATTTTTTTTACTGTTTGTTAGTTCATCTGTTTTATAAAGATTTGTCCTTTATGCATGAATGTGTATGTGAGGGTTGGGACTGCATCCTGCCCAATTTTTTTTTCTTTTCTTTTCCTGTTTCTTCTTTTACTTATCATTTTCTGTTTTTGTGTGTATGTGAATGATTAAGTGTTCATCTTTCAATTTTGTTGTCGTTGGTTTGTTTTTGCTCTTTTTATCTTCTGGGTTTTTTATTTTCATTTATTAGAGTTTAAGGTGTGTGTCAATATATGTGTGAGAGTGTGATCTGAATTACTTCGTTTTTTCTGGTCTTTCTGTTTTTCTTCTCTTTTCACTTTGTGCTAGGCAGGTGTGTGCATGTGAGTTTTCTTGTTTTTGTTTTTGTTGTTTATTTTGTTTCACTTTGATGTTATTTCAGTTTGTTTTGGGTGTGTGTGTGTGTGTGTGTGTGTGTGTGTGTGTGTGTGTGTTTTCAATTGTTTTTTGCTTTTGTTTCTGCTTTGCATCATCAATAGAGTGGTAGTGGGGAGTGAGTCTCAGGAAACACATACCACAATGAGTGAACATTGTAATTTGCAAGTAGTTTCTGAATCCTAGTGCCCCTTCCCCGACTTTATTCGAATTTCAAAAACTACAAGAGACAGCAAAATTTCCCATCCACCATCCTATTTCAAAATAGAACAAATCCAGAGCCCAGATCACTGAAGAATAGAGGATAGTGCAAACATAAGAAGGGAAAGTCTCTCACACTGACACTGAATAACAGAACTAAAGAGAAAAAAAGAACTCAGTTAAAAATGAGGAAAAACCAAAGGAAGACCACAGGCAATGTTAAGGGTACCAAAGACAAAACTCCTGAAAAATCAGACCTTGGTGCCCAAACAATGAGAGATTCAGAGAACCCCCACAAAACATCAAATGAGAAGACCAACCCCTAGACATATAGTAATTCCACTACATAAAGTAGGCACAAAAGAAAAAATCCTAAAGGCAACAAGAGAGAAAGGGCAAACAACCTACCAGGGAAAACAAATCAGAACAGCAGCCAACCTATTGGCAGAAACACTACAAGCAAGAAGAGATAGTAGCCTTATATCCAAAGATGAACAATTTCAACCAAGACTCAATTTCAGCCAAACTCAGTTTCATCAGTGATGGAGAATTAAAATCCTTCCCAGACTTCCAATCCCTAAGAGTTTATGAAGCTTCCAGACAAGCTCTATAGGAGAAACTTTAAAAAGGCATAAAGCACAAAAGAAAGAAAAAAACAATGACCACACACTTCCCAAGAGAACAACAGAACACAGAATCAACAGAGAATACAGTGTCAACAAGAAACTTAAAAGCACACACAGACATCAACCTCAAAGTCAAAAGAAAACAAACAAATAAAGAAAAGATTTTACAAGATTCTCATGACAGGCATACAAAATCACATTTCAATAATCAGCCAGAATGTCAATGGACTAAATGGGTCACTGAAAAGACACATAATGGTAAACTGGATAAAAAATCATGGTCCAATTATTTGCTGCATTCAGGAGACTCATCTCACTACAAGGGACACACACATTCAAAGTTAAAGGATGGAAAATGAGTTTCTAGGTAAACAGATCACCAAAGAAGGCAGGAGTTGCGATCTTAATATCAGACCCAACAACCTTCAAGCTATCAAACATTTTAAAAGATAAAAAGGACACTATATAATGATAAAAGGTTCAATCCATCAACAAGAAATATCCATCCTAAAATATATGCACCCAACACAGGAGCACCAATTTATAAAGCAACTACTAAGTAAACTAAAAAATATATTGACTCTAACACTATTTTAGCAGGGAACTTGAATTCCCCACTAATAGCCCTAGATAGATCACTGAGGCAAATAATTAACAAAGAGATTCAGAGCCTAAACTTGACAATCGATCAAATGGACTTAATAGATACCTATAGGTTATTCCACCCAACAACCCTACAGAATATACATTCTATTCATCACCACATGGATTGTACTACAAGATTGATCACATCCTTGGCCACAAATCAAGCATAAACAAATTCCGTAAGGCTGAAATCTTACCATGCACATTCTCAGACCACAGTGGAATAAAAATAAATATCAACACCAACAAAATTTCCCCAAAGCCCACAATGACAAGGACACTAAATAGTATGTTACTGAACACTACTGAGTTAACACTGAAATCAAAGCAGAAATTAAAAGATTCCTGGAAATAAATGAAAATGAATAAATATCATACCCAAACCTCAGGAATCCCTTGAATTCAGTTCTAAGAGGTCAATTTATACAATCACACATCAAGAAAATGGAAAGATCACAAGTGGAGAGCCTAACAAATCAGCTAAGACAGCTGGAAAGAGAAGATCATCAAAACCCCAACTTTAGCAGAAGAATCCAAATCACAAAAATAAGAGCACAAATATGGGACATAGAAGACAAAAATATCATAGAAAACATCAACAAAGCAAAGAGCTGGTCCTTTGAAAGAATTAACAAGATTGATGAACCCCTAGCCAGAATGACCAAGAAAAAGAGAAAAAAACCAAATAAACAAAATCTGAAATACAAAAGATCAAATCACAACTGATCCTGAAGAAATGCAAAAGATTGTCAGAGATTACTATGTACATCTATATGGAAACATACTTGATAACCTAGATGAAATGGAGAACTTTCTGACATCACACAACCTCCTCAGGTTGAAACAAGAAGCCATTGAGACACCAATAGGCCAGGAAATTGACTCTGTCATATGAAAACTACCTACAAAAAAAAAAAGCCCTGGACCAGATGGCTTTCCAGGAGAATTCTACAAAACTTACAAGGAAGAGCTGATACCAATCCCATTGAAAGCAATCCAGGCAATTGAAAAAGAGAGAACTCTCCCCAAATCATTTTATGAAGCTAACATCACACTGATTTCCAAACCAGGCAAAGATCTAACAACAAAAAAGTAGAATTATAGTCCTATATTCTTGATTAACATAGATGCAAAAATACTCAACAAGATTCTAGTAAATTGGATCTAAAAACACATTTCAAAAATTATCCACCATGACCAAGTAGGCTTCATACCCAGGATGCAGGGTTGGTTGAACTTTTGCAAGATCATAAATGTCATTAAATACATCAACAGATGTAAAATCAAGATCCACATGATTACATCATTAGATGCAGAAAATCTTTCGATAAAATCCAGCATCCCTTCTTGATAAAAACCCTCAAACACCTAAGTATAGAAGGAACAACCTCAAAATAGTAAGTGCCATCTACGATAAACCCACAGTTAACCTATTGCTAAATGAACAGAAACAGGAAACATTTCCCATAAAAACTGGAACAAGACAAGTTTGCCCACTCTTACTCCTCTTATTCAACATTGTGTTGGAAGTCCTAACTAGGGCAATTAGACAAGAGAAGGAAATCAGGGGTACCCAAATAGGAAAAGAGGAAGGCAAGTTAGTCCTCTTTACTGATGATATGATCCTAAACCTTGAAAATCCAAGAGAATCTGTCAAAAACCTGATTGCACTTATAAAGAACTTTGGCAAATTCTCAGAGTACAAAATAAATGTCCAAAAGACTGTTGTATTCCTATACACCAACGACAAGCAGGCAGAGACCCAAATTAAAAGCACAATTCCATTCACAATCGTCACACACACACACAAAAATGAAATATCTTGGCATCTTTCTAACCAGAGAAGTGAAAGACCTTTACAATGAGAACTACAAAACACTGCTCAAAGAAACCCAAGAAGACACAAATAAATGGAAAAATATTCCATGGTCATTGATAGGAAGAATCAACATTGTTAAGATGTCCATCCTACCAAAGGCAATCTACAGATTCAGCGGAATACCCATTGCTACCAATGTCATTCTTCTCAGACCTGTCAATGACAACACAGAAATTCATATGGAAACATAAATGACCACGTATAGCCAAAACAATCCTTAGGAGAAGAAAGAAAGCAGGAGGTATCACATTTCCAGACTTCAAACTTTACTATAAGGCTACAGTAATCAAAACAGCCTGGTATTGGTTCAAGATACAGGCATATAGACCAATGGAACAAGCTAGAGATTCCGGAAGCAAAGCCTCAATTTCTCAACCAACTAATCTTTGACAAAGCCTCCAACAACAACCAATGGGGAGAGGAGAACCTATGCAGTAAATGATGCTGGGAAAACTGGCTGATCACATGCAGAAGATTGAGAAAGGATCCCTACCTATCACCACACACAATAATGAACTCTTAATGGATCAAAGTCCTAAACATAAAATCTCAAATTATAAGAATCTTAGAAAATGCAAGAGACACCCTTTGGAAATTGGAACTGGCAATCAATTCCTATTCAGAACCCTAAATGCCCATACCTTAAGAAACAAGATAAATAACAGGAACTTCATCAAACTAATGAGTTTCCACAAAGCAAAAGAAACCAAGAGAGCAGGGAGATAACCCACAGAATGGGAAAAAATATTTGTCAACTGTATATTTGACAAAGGCCTAACATCTAGGATCTACAAGGAACACATACATGCTGAAAGGAAAAAAAACCCAAACAGCCCCATTGAAAAGTGGGCAAAGACATGAATAGACACTTCTCAAAAGAAGATATATGGGCAGACACATGAAAAAGTGCTCAGCCTCACTAATCATCAGAGAAATGCAATCAAAGCCACATTGAGATACCACCTAACCACAGTAAGAATGATCATCATTAATAAAACAAACAACAACAGATGCTGGTGAGGATGTGGAGAAAAAGGAACGTTTTTATACTGCTAGTGGGAATGCAAATTAGTGCAACCTCTCCAGAAGACAGTGTGGCAATCTCTGAAAGAACTAGAAATTGACCTTCCAGATGACCCAGAAATTCCCCTTTGGGAATATACCTAAAGGAACTCAAATCATTCTACAAAAAATCACCTGCACAGCACACGCATGTTTGCTGCAGCTCTATTCACAATAACAAAAACATGGAACCAACCATGTTGCCCATGGAAGATGAACTGGATTTAAAAAATGTGGTACATATATACAGTGGAATACTATGCAGCCATAAAGAAGGACAAACATATGGATTTTACAGAAACTTGGATGGTTTAGAGTCTATCATACTCAGTTATCTATCACAGAAACAAAGAACAGAGCACCATATGTTCTCACTTATAAATGGACCTTGAACAATTATAATATTATAAGAAAGGAATTGTCAGTAGTGAGAAACAGTCGGGGTGGGGGATGGGATTGGCAGTTGAGAGAAACTGCTAGGGAGGGAGGGGCATACCTCATCAACAAGGGTACCTGTTTAATCAATGTTTGTATGCCTAACCTTGAATTGTACCCCACCTCTTTATAATTTACAAAAAGGAAAAAAATTAAAAAGAAATGTTGACTAGATTTTTAAAGTTGTAATAGAATATAGAGAATGCATTTTTGTAGAGTATTTTAATGGTATACTTATTTTTATTGTATGTATTCAAAACATCTTTTACATAGTAGTGTGTTTTACAAATAATTATATCTTGTGGTTTTTTAATAAATAGTCTACACTATCTTTTTTCAAACAAACCATTTATGTTTTTATAATGTCATATTTGCCCATTGCTTATTTAGTTTCTTTTAGTTTTAAGCTATGCTTAGAAAGATGTGCCTGTATCCAGAGTCACATTTTGCCTGTTATTTTGATGGTTTTAATTTTTATATTAGGACCTAATCCATCTGTGAAGATGGTAACATTTATTCTTTTTAAAAAATTTTTTACTTTGAAGATGTGAATATTATTTTGACAATATTTGATGATTATTTTGATAATGGAAATTTAATCCACTGATCAAGTTATATACAATCCAATCCAATGTAAGTTTTGACTAAAGACTCAAGTTGTAGTATCCATACTAGAAACACAAGCTAGAAAAATGATATTAAAACATTTTTTAATGGTTACTATTTTTTAACATGAAAATCTTTTTTTTTTTTTTTTTTTTGAGTTGGAGTCTCACTCAGTTGCCCAGACTGGAATGCAGTGGCCGCTCCCGGCCACTGAAGCCTCGACCTGCTGGGCTCCAGCGATCCTTTCGCTCAGCCTTCCAAGTAGCTGGAACTACAGGCGCGTGCTACCACGCCCGGCTAATTTTTTAAAATTTATAGTAGAGATGAGGTCTTGCAAAGTTGCCCAGGTGGGTCTCGAACCCACGGGCTCAGACAATCCACTCACCTTGGCCTCCCAAAGTGCAGGATTACAGGCTGAGCCACCGAGCCAGGCTATGAAAAATTACTTAAAGTTGAAGTGCCATACATGTACCACATTTCATAAATTATTTTCTAAAACAGTTTGAAAACATTTTCTAGTCATATTGGTAGTTTTTAAATACAGATACTTCAATTTTTTTTCTCTCTCTTTTTGTCTCTGGTCTTTCCTCCATATTTTCCTCATTGACTAAGATAATTTTGCCAATTATATAACTAATTTCTTTGCATTGTTCCAGGCTACTTGGTCACATAACACCATGTATTTTCCCTGATCTAGCCTTCACCACGCTAGTGTTTTTTCTTTGTTCTGTTTCCCAATTAAATTATAGGCTATCTGGGGGTAGGAGCTACCTCTCTCTTGTTCATAACTGTACCCCCAGTACTTATTGACATTTCTGGATGATGCATCTGCTTATGAGACTTTTATGTTTAATTCTGGAGACCTTCCTTCATGGTTTTATGTTTTCATTTCCACTATGCACGAAATCTCTTTTCATTATATTACTAGTCACTAATTATAAGCATACAATTATAAATTTTGCCATAATTATCTAGTTATGTTCTCCTTTAAAGAAGACTCTACCTAGATATTTTTACCTTTGGTATTTTGTGTTTTCCATTTTATTTATTTATTTAGTTAGTTAGTTATTTGAAAGATGTGGTGTACACTTCAGGCTTAAGTATACAAATGGTCATTGTACAGGTAAAGTTTGGGCCTGACTTTAGTCCCCACTTCACCTGGTTTGGGATCAAATACCCTATGATTAAGTATGCCCCCCTCCCCTTGGCAGTGTCCTAGTACTGCCAATCCCTCTCTTATAGTATTATGATAATTGTTCAAGCTCTGCTTATGAGTGGGAACGTGCGGTACTCAGTTCTTCAGTTCTTTGTTTCTGTGAGAGATCACTGAGTATTATGGACACTAAATCCATCCAAGTTGTTGTGAAGTTCATAATTTTTCCATCTTTATGGCTGCATAATATCCCATTGTGTATATGCAACATTTTAAAAATCCAGTCTACTTTTGATGGGAAGCACAGTTGGCTCCATGCTTTCACTATTGTGAACAGTGCTGTAATAAACATGCATGCAGAAGTATGTTTTTTTGTAGTATGTTTTTTCTCCAGATATATCCCCGAAGGAGGATTGCTGGGTCATATGGAAGGCCAATTTTTAGATCTTTTAGGAATTGCCACACTGTTTTCCACAGAAGTTAGGCTCGTTTACATTCTCACCAACAGCGAAGAAGTATTCTTTTTTCCTCACATCTTCTCCAGCATCAGTTGCTTTTAGAGTTATTGATTATTGTCATCTTGACTGGAGTTAGGTGGTATCTCAGTGTAATTTTAATTTGCAGTTCTTTAATAATTAGTGAGGCTGAGTAGTTTTTCATGTATCTGTTACCTGCTTGTGTGTCTTCTTTTGTGAAATGTCTTAATGCTTTTTGTTGTTGCTGTTCTTGTTGACATTCTAGGAATTCTTCCAGTTCTGAATTTAATTATATAAAATTAATAAGGTTACATATTTTGTTTTTTCTGTAGAATATAATACAGTACTATATTATGTTTAAACTCCATTAGATTTGTCTTCAATTGCTTTGCTAATAGGCTTTAATACTATACAAACCCTTGCCTTCAAATGTAAGATAATTTTCATTTTAGAAACTACGTTCTGTTTTAAAAAGTTTTGACAGATTTACATCAGAGTTAACTCTGTGTATGATTGATTCCCATGTTTACCTCAGTTCCTTTGTTAATCGCTTGGGTCCTTAAACTTTTAAATTTATTTACTCTCAAATTAATGGAATACATTTTGCAAGTATTTTTTATTACCATAGGCACAAAGGTAATATATTTTCAGATATATTAATCAAATAAAATGTTTTTCTGTTCTTTGCATTTATTAAAAAGTACTCAGTTGGTCATAAAGTAATTATTGAATCACATGCTTAATTCTCAAAACCGTACAGACACCATTTCTTTGACTTCTGGCAATTAAATTGAGAAAGGAAAATTTGAAACTGTTCTTTTTTGTTCCTTCATAATACACAATTTTCCCACCAGAATTCTTTTTTTTTTTTTTTTTTGAGTTGGAGTCTCACTCTGTTGCCCAGACCTGAGTGCAGTGGCCGCTCCCGGCCACCGCAGCCTCGACCTGCTGGGCTCCGGCGATCCTTCCGCCTCAGTCTTCCACGTAGATGGAACTATAGGCGCGCGCTATCACGCCCAGATAATTTTTTTGATTTATTGTAAAGATGAGGTCTTGCCTGCCCAGGCGAGTCTCAAACCCGCGGGCTCAGGCAATCCACTCACCTCAGCCTCCCAAAGGCGCGGGATTACAGGCTGAGCCACCAAGCCCGGTTTCCACCAGAATTCTTGTGCAGAATATAAGATGCTATACATGCGTGTACACACACACACACACACACACACACACACACACACACACACACACACACACACTCTTGCACATATAAAGCTAAAAATTGCAATTGCAGTATCTTGATAGAATATGTAGGTATGTATTGTACTATTCTTTCAGTTTTTCTGTATACTTGAATATTTTTATAATAAAACACTGGAATTCAAAAATTTTCCAACATGCTTATAAATGTGATTTAAAAAAACAATTGAATTAAAAGAATGTATCATTCTGTTTATTAAGGTTTACTTTAATTCATAAACGTTTCCGAACAGCATTTCTTTGACTATTTTTCAGTTCTTATATTTTGTTATTTATACTAACACCAATTTTTTAAATCAATCCCAGCTAATTTTCTTCCCTATCATATTTTTTCCTCTTTCTCTGTTTTTTTGTTACCTTTTACAATACAGGACATCTTTAGTTTTCAAATTATTGATTTAATTTTTCACTTTATGTATGCTGCTCTTTCTTGCTACCAATTCTAGTTTATTATTATTATTTTGTTCAACTTTTCATTTTTGCTGTATCTCTTCTTTTTGCTTCTTTTTAATCTCAACTCTGAGTCATTTCCCCCCCCATTAGCTTTTCAAGTTGTTCTGCCTCATTCTAATATGCTCTCTTCTTACTTTTTGATCATGTTGAATACAAATCTAGATCACTGTATTTTATTTTTATGCACTTTCAAAATCTTCTTTAAAATTTTTAAAATGACATTAAATATATATATTTATCATGTACAAATGATATTTTGAAGTTTATACGCATTAGAAAATGACATAATCTATCTAGCTAATTAATATATGCATTACCTTATATGGTTATTATTTTTGTGGTGAGATTATTTAGTGTCTACTTTCTTAACTTTTTTGACAACATTACACCAAATTTTTAAAAAATATTCTTTTCTGCCTATTTCTTTAATAGAAATGTTACCTTTTCTTTGTCAGAATTTCAGAATGTTACCTTTTCTTTGTTCTGTTTTATCAGAAGTTATGTGCTGTTCTTTGTTTCTTTTTTCTTCTTGATATCCATTTTTTTCTGAAGTGAAATTACATTTTTTTGAAGTGGAATTGTGTGTGCCAATTGAGTGAACAGTCAAGCAACTTACTCATGTGTTATTTACCATCTATTTAAATGTTTGAGGCCCTCTCACATTTAAAGATAGAGAATTGGTTCACAAGTAGGGAGACCAACCTTCTTGGTTTACCTAAGAATGGCTTGGTTTTAGTACTGAAGTTCCACATCATGTTAAACTACCCAGTCCTGGGCAAATCACAATAGTTAGCAACTCTAGAACAAGCATGGCCCTCTACTGTCTATGGTCAGATGCCCTTCATTTTGTGCAACTGAGTTTCACTCCAGAGTTGCCATGCTGTAAAATACTGACCACATGCAAAATTACAACACAACTTACACAATGAGAAATGGAGGACCAGTAGTAACTATGGAAAAATAAGCTTTCTTGGACTGTAATTTGTAGGAAATACATTAGATTTTCACCTCATATGAAATTATGCATTTGCACCTATCTTAGCATGAATTTAAGAGCTAACATTCACAATAACATGAAAATATCTTACAACGTGATCAAGGTTAAGTAGCAATAGTAGATAATTGGCTTTGTTGTCTTGTTTGATTTCTAAATCCAATTATTCTGGTCTTTATTGTTAGAGGAATTTCTTCCTAGATTCTGATAGACTTTTTTGTATCCAAATGTCAGAGGTTAGCACAGATAACATTTTTCAATGAAAATATTAGTTTCCAATTTCATTTTAAAAATACTGAGTTAGCTGGGCTCTGTGGCTCAGCCTGTAACCCCGCGCTTTGGGAGGCCGAGGTGAGTGGATTGCCTGAGCCCGTGGGTTCAAGACCTGCCTGGCAACTTGCGAGACCTCATCTCTACAATCAATTAAAAAATCAGCAGGGCGTGGTAGCGCGCGCCTGTAGTTCCAGCTACTTGAAAGGCTGAGGCGGAAGGATTGCTGGAGCCCAGCGGGTCGAGGCTGCGGTGGCCAGGAGCGGCCACTGCACTCCAGTTTGGGCGTCGGAGTGAAACTCCAACTCAAAAATAAATAAATTAAGTAAATAAAATAAAATATAATCTTATATATGTATTTTGTCTATTTAATAATGAACTTAATATAAGCCTAAATAAATAACAATACTAGTTGCAAATGCACCAGGTTTTACCATACCATATTCAAAATGGTTACTAGAATGCGGATAAGGCAATAAATCAATAAGTAAATTAGTAAAAAGAAAAATAAACTGAAGACAAAGATAAATTCAGCGTTATTTTAAAAATGAAAACATTAGCCTCATTATGGAGGTAATTTTATGTCATAACAGTTTTGGGGCAAATTAAACTAATCTATTACTAAGTAGTATTTCTTTTTCTACTGCCTCAATAAGAAGCATGAATAGATTTGAGATATAAATTACATGAATTTGGTGAAGTAAACTGGTGGAGAACCTGAATTCAGAAAGCAAGTACAGCCAGCTAAAACCCACAGCCATATCATTCAAAGCAGTTCGCATCATAAAGAAAGAGCCCTTCACTTAGGTTCTGTAAATAACTCAAATATGTATCTGGTGAAGCAAAACTCAACTAACATGGAAGCATTACTAACACCTTGATCTCAATCTCTGAATTGAGGCAGATATAGCTATAATTAGGCTTTTCAACTCAGTAGCTGTGTGTTTAAGGCTGTTTGTTGTTGTTGCTGTTATTGTTTAACATCAGGGTAAAATTTATAAATTATTATCTATATTCGGAGGATGTAGTATTATATAAAATAATGCATCTGAAAGCCACTTACATTTTATTTCCTTAAGTAATTCACTTGGAAACACTTGAGGTATTAAAAAGTTCAATCCCAATGTGTCCAGAAAGAGACACACAAATATTATGAACAAGTTGTTATGTCTACCAAACCATCTGAGCTCAGGTTTAATTGAGTCCCTGGTTGAACTAAAGTGAACCCCAAATGAATAAAGAAAACTATTTCACAGAGCATGGCTTATCTCTTATATAAAATAAAAAACCCTTCTGGAATAACTGCTCACATTAGTTAGTCTCTCCTGACTTCATATTGAGCAGAGAATATTGAGGGTTCTCACATACCAACTGAATGCTCATATAATTCTGACAATAATTTTAGTAGGAGGAAAAAAATGGTAAGTGAATATTTTGGAGGCAGCCTTGCATATTTATGATGTCAGAGCCCAGGACCATAATCTTTCTACTGAATTTCTGTTACAGATTCTTAAAATATTCACTGTGCTTCATTTCTCATGAAGGTTAGGGAAACATTCTTTCCTGAAAGGATCCTCCCTTAAATTGGTCTCTTGACTATTATTCATCATTTTTTGTTATTTTGATTGTTTTGCTCTAAACCTATTTAATTGTGAATTCCATAATCTTGAAACATAAATCCCTTCTTACAGTTTCAAAGATTTAGTTCTGGTTTAATAATGCCAGTATGTTAATTGTGCATTGAATTATTATCCTGGGGAAAGTTAACCAATAGGTCTCCAGAGAATCTTGTAAAAATTGGTTTTTGGGAAAAAACAACATACAGAAAAGCATAGAGTTAGAAAAGGGAGCATCAACAGTGCAGGATCAGAAAGGCTCTGGGTTTAAGATCAGACACTAACACTTACAACCTGGTAACATGAACAAGTTACTGAACCTGTCAATTTTCTCATCTGAAGGAAAGAATGATCTAGCACCTACTTCAGAAGGCTGATTGCAGTCTAAATGTATGTAAAATGTTAGGACAGTTTCTAGAATGTAGTAAACATTTTAAAAGAATTTGCTCATTATTTTTTTGTTTTAACATGCTGCCTCATCACTTTGAAGACTTAAAAATTCTAAACATTACAAATGAGTTTTAAGACGTTAGAAGCCAATGAGATAAAGTTTATGATAGGAATAAGTGACACAAATCTAAAAATAATAAATTAAGGTAAAAATAGCATACAAAATATATGTAATTGTTTTAGGAAGAAAATTAATTTTTGTATCTAATTGATTGATAATTGTCTATGATTTTTTTCTAATTTCTTTGAATTAGATAGTGAGCAGTTGAATCAGACACATATGCTGGGCAAATTTCATAGCATACTCTATTGTAGAAGAGCAAGAAGTACCGATATTAACACTGAAAAGAACATATATCATTTCCAATATATTTATACTCTTTAAGATATATGCATGCAAAATATTTCTATTTCTATACACATATTCATCCCTGGATCACTGCATGTTTCCTCATTCCTCTGATAGACAGAAAAAAATTCCAGGATCCTCTGTATGTACATATATATCACACTGCCATTGTTTTGCTTATTTTTTCTTTTTGTCCCTTTTTATTTTAACTTCAAAGGCCCAAGCACCTCTTGATCTATAAAAAGTATGAAGCTTTGGCATTTTATTCAATGACCTCATCTGTTAAGTTAGGATCATCATGGCAAAACTTCATAAAATATGAGTAAAATGTATTGCAGAGTGTTTTATAAATGTGAGGTTAAAATAATAGAGTCTGTTTTAGAAGACCATGAGCAAATGATGAACTTTTAAAAAGTCTCATATTGTTAAAATGTTATATAATGAAGGAAGAGAAAAAGAACAATGCTACCTTCATTTCTATTCCACTGCATTCCAAACCTATCCCATTTCATAAGTTTCTAATAATATCTGTATTTAAAAGAAATTTAAGGACATAATTGCAATAACATAGAAGCATGTCTAGAAATTCAATTGCTAATCAATGCTGTTACTTGAAAAATCACAGGTACCAAATAACTAAATGGAAAAGATATTTTGATTGACACCTCTAAATTCATGGAGCTACAAAACTATCATCATGCTGGTATTTCACTTGTGTGTAAGGATACAGCTCTAGGGGTGCTGAGATAAAACATTTTTTATTTCCAAAAGAAGCTAGAAATGAACCATACTCTTATATAGCCTAAAACTGAAAATGCCCACTGGCCCATTTTATCCTTTCAGTGCTTCCGCACATGAAACATGACTCCCCTAAGAATATTACCAAACACTTCCTTCATCTCCTGTTAATGATTCAAATAATGACCTTTCCACAATGGCTTTTATTCTTACAATTTGAAAGTCCCAGAATTAGTATTTTTAACCCTAAATTTTCCTTTTTTTCTTATATCTTTAAACCAGGATAATTCAGTGGAGAGTACAGATTGACCTACACTTTAGCACTTCTTACACTTTGTCTATCATTAAAGGGCCAGAGTCATTCATCATCAGAGGTGTGTTCCTTTATCTATATCTCTGTCTATATATGTGTATATATATAATTAAATCACAATAAATTAATAATTATCCATAAAAATTTGCTATTTATAAAATACTGTTTAAAATGTTTTATTTATATTAACTTATTATTTACTATAATCTCACAAGGAATAATCCATAATTATATTAACTCTATTAAATAAATGAGAAAATTCATGCACAAAAAGGATCAAAGATTTGCCCTACTTACGTAGCTGAAAATCTGAACCCGGGTAGCCCCCAGCATCTATTTTCTTAACCACTATGGCTCAATGCATCTTTTTTCACCTAGTAGTAGATCTTCAAATTTAGACATGCTAAGAAAAATTTAATCAGTGAATAGCTACTTTCTTTTTCCCTTTTTTTTCCCAAGACTTGAGAATGAGATTTTATGAAGTAATTCAGAAGTATCCAGAATCATCTAGGAAAGTAGGGTCTCTTCCCCACATAAGGTTAGTTGCAGGGTTCACACCTTATTTGTATCTTAAAAATTAACCCAGGTCATTCTAACACATCTTTTAAATGACAACTACAGCAATAATATGAACGCAATACTATTAGAATATTAAAAATTGAGAAAAATTAAGATTATTTTAAGAATAAATTGGTATTATCCTTTCTATTCATCTTCCACTATATTCTATAATATTATTCTATAATATTCTATATTATTACAGAACTTACACTTACAGGATCACAAATTGACGTTCATAACTGCCACTCCAAAAAAAAAAAAAGTAGTATTCTCATGTTCATCATCATATAAGTACAAAGAATTGTCTTGATTCTCTTAAATACCAAAGGTGTCCTAAACTAGAAAATTGCTTGTTAGGATAATTTTGTAGAATGACTGAAGTCCTCATTATTAATTTTGCGTTTGGATTCCAAGGGGAAAAAACTTCTCTTAAAATGTGCTAGCCTGAAGGGTACAAAACTTTTAGAGTTGCCACTCTCAACATTCACACAAAAGGAATAGTACGTTTAGATAAGGAAGCACAGGACCCTTAGGCATTGGGTCAAGGAACTAGTGGAAAGAGTTTTGAAAGACTGAATATAAAGCAGAAAATCAAGATTTGGAAAGTAGTGGAAAACACATTTTACCTATGGCATACCCTCTGTGTAGTATTGTGCTTTGCAAAATTTTGAAAGTTTGAATAAAGATGCTGATTTTTATGCATGCATAAGCTTATTTGATAATATTTGGATTTAGGGCATTAATAAATGATGATTAAAGAACAATTTGGCCATCGTGTTGACCCAAAGGCAGTATTAATGGGCTTTCCAATAATTGCCCTCTTTCTGATTATACAAAGGAAGTTGAATTTAAAACAGAACACCAAAGTTTTAATTAAGTACAAGTGAAAGTTGATACTAAGGCATACAAGAGAAAATTACTGAAGCATATCCAATTTGACCAGAAGTCAAGAATTTTCAGTAAAAAGGAAACCTCATAATCATGAGATCTTGTTAATACCAACACACTCATCTATTCATCTGATAGCTGTAATGTCAAACTTTAATAAGAAGCATCCAAAACCAACATTGCCTAAACAATGTTTTCATGGGGCTATTGAATTGCTCCTTTTTCTCACAAAGTTTTTGACACATACCCAAGATTTATATTGCAAGTATATTAACTATAAAAAGGTATTGTTCAAAGCAAAAAGACTGGAAAAAGAAAAAGGAAAGTGTGGTAACAGGATTTAGGGATCCAATGAATTGATTTTCTTCAAATTGACTTTGCTAGGTATGTGGTTATTTTAATTTTCTCAGTAGCTGTTTCCACATACTAAACTATTTATTTCTTTTGATCTAAAAGCAAGTAAAGGATTTATTAACTTTTATATTAATAGTCCCATGAATTTTTTTAATTTTCAGAATGAATTGGTAGTCTGCATTTATTATAGTCTCTTCATATTGCTTCATGGTAAATATTTTACAGCAACCATACACTCAGAAAGAGTGTATGAATTTTTTTAATTTTCAGAATGAATTAGTAGTCTGCATTTATTATAGTCTCTTCATATTGCTTCATGGTAAATATTTTACAGCGACCATACACAGAAAGAGTTGAGTTATGAAACATAATAAATGAACATAATAGCTAGCATTCATTCATTGGTTAAACACTAATTTTGGCTTATTTGTTTCATATACTGAGTCATCAGGGATGCAGAAAAATAATAAATATTGTCCTCTCTCCAAGAGTTCTTGGTTGTAGGTTAGTCAAGAAAAGAATCCAAGGGCTGAGTTAGCACTAAAGCACACACGAAGAGAACTAAGTGATGACATCTATACTTTTGAGTTCAGTGAATGGACTATGTCAGAAGCATTCAATTTACACATAAGCAATTACATTTGGTTTATAGTACATTATATGATCTCAGTCTATGCTTAAGTCTTTAAAATTTGTTTTATTACACGTGTGTACATAAATAATATACTTTTTAGTTTTGCTTGTATTAACTTTGAATATTATTTGATTGTTTTACTAAAATAATTAATACTCCAGAACCCATCATTTATCTCAAAACTAAAGCAAACTGTCTTGGCCCCCACCCAACACACACACAATTGGCAATTTATATACTTATGCCTTCTCTTTCTTTCTTCCAACCTCTTCCACTACAGAGACAGCCACTATTCTAAATTTTATTATTACCGAGTTTTAAAATTTGTTTACTGCATATACAAATCTATTTGAATAATATACTGTATATAGTATGTTGCTTGTTTCAATCCTGTACCTCTTTTTAAAATGAACTTTGTGCCCAAGATTGAGTAGGAACTACTTGAATCATCGTTGAGTGCTCACTGTCTTCAAGGCAGCTTAAAATGCTTTGGATAATTTGTCTAGCATGTTAAATTCAAGTTAATCCTTTTTTTTTTTTTTTTTTTTGAGTTGGAGTCTCACTGTCGCCCAGACTGGAGTGCAGTGGCCGCTCCCGGCCACCGCAGCCTCGACCTGCTGGGCTCCGGCGATCCTTCCGCCTCAGCCTTCCGAGTAGCCGGAATTACAGGCATGCGCTACCACACCCAGCTGATTTTTTTATTTATTGTAGAGATGAGGTCTCACTGCCCAGATGGGTCTCGAACCTGCGGTCCCAGGCAATCCACTCACCTCAGCCTCCCACAGGCGCGGGATTACAGGTTGAGCCACCAAGCCCGGCAGTTAATCTTTTTCTAAACCTAGTAATAACTCATCAGTTTGTAGGGACATGGAGGTGGGACATCAAGGTGGAAGACCACTAGAAAAGAGAATACCAATTTATTCTTAAAATAATCTTAATTTCTCTCAATTTTTAATATTCTAACAGTATTGCAATCATATTACTGCTACACTTGTCATTTAAAAGATGTATTAAAATGACCTGGGTTAATTTTTAAGATACAAATACAGATGTGAAACCTGCAACTAACCTTATGTGGGGAAGAGACCCTACTTTCCTCAACATCGAAAAAGCCCTAGATGATTTTGAGATAATTCTGAATTACTTCATAAAATCTCATTCTCAAATCTTAGGGAAAAAAAGGGTGGAAGAAAGCAGCTACTAACCTGGTGAAATTTTTCTCAGCATGTCTAAAATTTGAAGATCTACTAATAGGTGAAAAAGGATGCATTGAAACATAGTGGTTAGGAAAATAGATGCTGGGGGCTAATTGGGTTCCGATTTTCAGCTATGCAAATTGGGCAAATCTTTGATCCTTTTTGTGCATCAATTTTCTCATTTATTTAATAGAGTTAATGTAATTATAGAATCTTCCTTGTGAGATTACGGTAAATAATAATTAAGTGAATATAAACAAAACATTTTAAACAGTACCTTATAAATAGTAATTTTTATAGATAATTATCACTTTATTATTGATTCAAATGTAAAAATCATAATTATGCCATTTAGAGAAGTTACAATCATTTTTTGCATTTTCATTTATCATATTGCTATGTAAACTCTTCTGTGCCTGTTTTATAGGCACAGTGCTATACTGCTTCCACACAGCTTCCCACCTTGGCCTGAGACAGTTTGCCTATGAATATCAAAGTGCAGCTGGCCTTAGTGCCTCAGATATTCTCAGGCAACCTGCCCCAGCTAGGAACTGTCCTACAGCTATGAAGTTTGCCCTTGGTACCTATCCCCTCACAGGCCAGCTAGAAGTCAGCTATGCAAGGCTTGAGGTCCTCTGAAATGGTAGCCGGAAATGTTCAGACTGTCTTTTTTTCCTTCACCACTCCACATAGACTGCGGCGGGGCACAGCAGTGGGTAAGGCGATTTCTGGTGAGAGACTGGGGTCTTGCAAGGCTCAAGAGGACTCCCGAGTCTGAGATGGAAGTACAGAACTCCTGAATTTCCCTCACCATCTTCCCCATTGCATCTGCTTCTTGTGGACTGTGGCAGTGCAGGCTAGAGTCTGGCCATTTTCATGCCAGGCTGAGAGATTTATCTCTTTTTGGCAATTTGTGGTAGCTATCACTTCTTTGAAGAGTTGTGGGGCATGCTCTGATCTTTCTGGGTGCCAAGGAAACTCTACCTTGGTTTACTCAGTAGGAAAAACTCACTCTAGCTGTCTCACATTCACCATAATTTCCTGGCTTTTGGAGTGTGCTGGTGTCTCCTGTGAATCTCCAAGTGCCTACAAGTCACAGGGCAACAGAGGCTGTGGCATAGACATATGGACTTCCTGGAGAGTAGAAGATGAAGCAGTCAGTAATTGTTATCAGAATTAAATATTTTCTTATGTGATGGCTGTAAATATTCATGTAACAAAGCTTGATGCGAGCATAAATTGCCAGAGAAATCACAGATGTAAGTTTGATATTTTATAAGCATATTTGGAATCATAATACCACCAAGATGAATACATTAGTACTTATAAATGGAGACAGATGCAGGTTTATGAGGTCTGTAGCTCACACAATTTGGGAAGTTCTGTTTAAAAATAAGTAATTATGAATTTAAAATTATGAATTATGTTTAAAAATTTTTTAAATCAAAATGTCTATATACAAATAAAAATCTATAATGGAAAATTCAATCACAAGTAACAATTATCAAAAGCTGACATATATTACACACATTACAAAATCCAGAAAAATAATGTAGATGTATTTTTAATTTAATTATCTGCCTAACACAGTTGGATGATTCATTTTGTCCTATAATTTTTGCTTAAAACTCTTTAATTTTTTAATATAATAGTGCTTTGTAACAGCCCTGTAAAGAAATAGCACTGTGTTTTAGCACAACTGCAAGAAATTTGTGTGATTTTAAAAAATTATTTAGCTCTAAGATTTTGAGGGCATAGCTGAGTCTATACCTGAACACGAGAATTTTGTTTTGACCAAAGTGTCAGTCAGTGGAAATAATTGTACAGAGAACAGTAACTAGCTTAATATGTTTCATGTCATAGGACAAGTTCTTGATATGTCCGCATGATCTTTGGCTTTGTGCCCCTGTCCCACAATACTGAACATGCTGGCACAGCACTTCTGGAAAACATTCCTAGGAGGGAGCTGAGAGCAATAAATTAACTATGCACAGAAGTATGTACAGAAGCAAAAAGATACCCCACTTGACCCAAACCCAAACAAGGTGCATCCCAAACATGCCCTTAGGCAGATTTCAGAAATGCCCATAGCTACTCCAAAGTCAAGTCACATGAATATTGTAATAAAGAGACAATAATCTCAGGTGATTTGGGTTGAAATAACTTATTCTGGGACATTTTACTAAGACTATAAAAACAGGTGAAATATTTTTAGCTTTTCTGCAAGAGTCCCACAAAGAACTCATGCATATGAAGAAGCATGGAGCATAATTACATTCTAATCTCATACAGGTGAAATCTGTACACAAGACTTAAACATAGTTTTCAAAATCTATGCTAATTTATCACTAACTGCTGCAAAACATAATATTGGTTGCAAACATAAGAAAAAATACAAGTTACCTAATAGGATACCAAACATACCTTTCTTTCCATTTCACTTGGAATTATGGATTAAAATATGTTATCTAATAGACAAGAAATATAAAATGTGATTTATTTTTTGAGATGGAAAAACATACTGATATATTCTAATTTGGAATGACAGTTTTCCAGATAAACATGATAAAAAACTTTTATATAGGTCACCTGCTGTATGTTGCTTTGGTCTACTCCCTTCAAAATCTAGGTTTATGAATTTATTTTCCTCTTTAAAAATCATTAGATAAATATATTAAATATATATAATGGTTTCAGAATAAAGGACTTTTCATGTTAGTTTTTCTACAAATAAAATAAAGGATCTGCAGTAATATGAAAGTATTGATAACTTTGGGAAATAATATTATTTTTAAAAAATTGTTGTAAAAAACTTTTATGAGATTATTCTGACCAGGCACACTTCATTCAAGAAATTTTATTTGATTTTACTTGTGATTAAGTACATTAGCTTCAGGCTGTTGACCATAGTTTAAAAAAAAAAAAAAAACTGGCATACTAATAATTCATGATTTGCCTAAAGTAATATAATTTTGGAAACAGGATTAAGGCTGTGGTGCTATGGCTTTTCTCTCATGCAGACATATCTTCTCCCAAAACAAACTGAGCACACTTGTTGAATGATGACACACATTTCCCTATGAGAAATGAATACATTATTTGCAATAACAATGTTATCAGCTTATTTGTTAATATTTTTAAACTAGAAGAATACAAAATTAAGACAAAAATAAACTTTTTTCGTGTACCAACATTAATTCCAAATTTCTATTAACTATTACTTTCATAAGCCAGGTGTGGGCTATTTCCCGTTTTATAAAAACCAATGTATGGAAATAGCCAAGAGGTATAATTCACTAGCCAATAGGAATAGTTCAAATCCTGCATATGGTCGTGAGGATTAATTTTCAAGACCCCGTCTCCCCCAATTTTATCCTGTCAGTAAGCCCACTGCTTTACCACAGACACATTGCATTAGGAAATGTTTTCCCCAACTCATAACTCCCTCTTTATGCTCTGAATCAAAATCACTCACAGAAAAATGTGTCTAAAGCCACTTAAAGAAAGTTTTCTATACCCTTTTGGCATTTTATAGAAAGAGATTCCTTTTAGTTTTTTTAAAAACCCACTTTTCACTTTGAAACTAACATAAAATCTTATCAATGTAACAGACCTACCATATACTCTTCTCCATCTATACGTTCCTGCAGTCGTGTGTACTGAAGAACCATCTGGGTCAGCACTGTAAAATGATAACAGATGGACAAAAGACATGAGGTATAATGAAGAAAACTATAGAGAGTAGGCCACGTTATTATTCATATTCAAGTTAAATATTTATTTCACACCTACCCTTGTGTGACTTAAATTTTAAAGTTTTGTAAAATAAAGGCTTTTCAATATAAGTTCTCACTCTCCATTGGAAACTGTAATTTGACATCATTATTACTTTGCCAGTGGAATGTATTATCTCTTGACAATACAAAGATTACTGGAAAGACTAACACAAAATATAATATATATAAAGCTACCATATGAAACAGGCCATCAGGAAGTAGGTGGCTATTAAGGATGCACTTTTAACAGGTCACAGAGTAAGGACCTTAATGGGAAGTGGCTGTTGTAAAATATTAGTTGGAGACAGTAGGAAGGGGACAGAGGAATATAAATACATGACATAGCAAAGCATGTCTGGGAGCTTGAACTTAATTGTTTGCCTCAGGCTTCTAAAGCACAAAAGGAGGTTGAGAAAACGGAGAAACAGGTCATACAACTTAAGTGATTCCTTCCTGAGCTCTGCATCATGTGGAAACATTTAATAGAATGTTTCACTATGTGGAATAACAGAGTCAATTTTTGTTCACAGTGCCTAGTATTTCAAGTCACATGATTGCAACCACCTTCTATATAGCAAGTATGTATTTCAACTTTATAATGTATGAAATAACAAGCTTCTAAATAATATACAACAAAAATATTCAGAGTAAGCAATCACCTTGTTTTTTTGTTTGCTATGTTTACATGGCAAGTAGAATTCTTTTTTTCCTTTATGTAATCAGGATATACTTCCAATATAATATCACATCACTGCATGATCTTTCTAGTAGCAGATTTATTATTTTTAGAGAATTCTTATCATTATTATATCATGACATACTAATAATTTGCCTTGTAGATGCTTTTACTGATACGTTAAACTTTTCTGAAGACATCAATTTCTCTCTTATGAATACTAACTCACCAACTCAAATTCCACAATTTACCCATTTTCCTTATAAATAAACTTAATAATTAAGGCTTTTTAAATTACATTACTTGAATGCAACAAAATTGCTTTATGCAGGTAGCAAAATGCACCATTTTATAAATATTTCATAACAGCAATTCCATTAAAAAAGCTGAATTTTACACATCCCTTCTCAATTCCCAAAAATGTCTTAGTGAGGTAGCATTATTATTATCTGCTTTTTACACATTAGAAAACTGGAGCTCGAAGAAAAGTCACACCATTAGTATGTGAAGAGATCTTGAATTTGAGCTCTGGCAATAAAGTTCTAGTAGAGTTGTGCTTTTGACCCCCTCTGTTATTCTGCCTTGCTATGATTTTGTGCATATATTAAGTGCCAAGAACTATTTGCAACTCTATACATGAGTTTATGTAATCAATCTGTCCTCAAACCTATTAAGTACCACTATTTTAAAATGTTATTTGTTTGTTTGTTTGTTTGTTTTAGAGTTGTGGAGTACAAGTGAGGATTTACTACCTAAGTAGGTTGAAGAAGTTTGGGCTTCTAGCTGGCTCTCACTCCCCCTGTTATTGGACCAGGTACCCAGTGTGTTGTCACATGCCCCCCACCCTCTCTCCTCATTCCTTCCCCTAGCAATGCCCAGTGACTGCTGATCTCACCCTTGCGTTAACATAACTAGTGGCCAAGACTCACTTATGAGTGAGGACATGAGGTATTCAGTTCTTTGTTTCTGTGATTGTTCACTTAGTGTGATGGTCTCTAATTGCATCTAAGTTACTGTGAAGGCCATGATTTTGTTGTTCTTTAAGGCTGCTTAATACTCCATCACATATATGTATATATAACATTTTCTTTATCTAGCCCACATTCGATGGGCAGTAGGGTTGATTCCATGCTTTTGCTATTGTGAATAGTGCAGTAATAAACATGCATGTACAAGTGTCCTTTTGGTAAAGAAATTTATGTTCCTCTGGGTATATTTCCAGAAGTATTGCTGGATCATATGGAAGTGTTGGGAGCCAACATCTATAGCTACATGGCTGAGGCCTGTAAAGGCCCATCTGGAAGATCGCCTCTGACATAGGATATCAGTTATACCTATGATATTGGCGTGTGATTGGTGACCAGTGTGCATACATGGCAGTAAAACTTATAAGTGAATCTCAGTACACTTGATGGAAGGTGCATGGCGGAATTGTTTCTGTCTTTCTAAGTTTAGCTTCTTTCTAGATATTTTTTTACTTCTATTTCCTGGTAGACTGGGTAGTCCTTGTTCCCGAAAGCTGTTTCCCCTAGGGCTAAGATTAGAAACTAAATTACCATGATAGTTCTGTCCCCTGCCCCTAGCCAGGTAGAACGTTTTCTTTTGTTTCGTTAATTACCGAAACTCTGTCTGCTTCAGCCCATGGCCGCCATCTTGGAAGCCCTGCATTTCCTTGTTCAAGAGTGTGACAGCTACTATTTGATTTTTAGAGTAGACTTGTTGGGATAAAATATATACATATACACTCATAGCTGCGTAAATCTATGCTTGCTGTTTTGATTCCTTTTGCTACATTATTCAAGTGTAATAGTTACTATATGATTTATAAAAGAATTAACGATAAGGTATTAGCTTAATAGGATATAGCATAGTATTAAAGTCCAATAACTAGATCATATGAAAATTAAAGTTTAGACATATGAAACATGAATTATAGTAAAGTTTTGTAGTTTAAGAATAAGTTTTAACTGAGTTATAAGGCGTTATGTTAAATTGTAATAGGTTAATAGTATAGTGTTAAGTTGATAATATTAATTGTTAAAAATATTGGGAATCAGTGAACTTGGATTGAACCTAGAGTTAACTCAGGAAAGTTTTTTGTATTAATCAGGGTATAGAGCAAAGAGTATAATATGAATGATTCGTTGAACATTATGGAAAACACTTTGAACGATTTGTATTGAAATTGTGCACCTGTGACCTTGATGTAAGCACGGCAGGCATCATGGAATTTGAATTGTTTGCTTGGAAATTGCAGATCTCGTGGTGGTCTTGTGATGCATAGTTTGTAAAGCACGAAACTTGTACGCCCCAGTGAGTGATTATCACATTGCTGGAGGG
>NW_007259930.1:392967-394098 GCF_000164805.1 Carlito syrichta
TAAATATTTATTTCACACCTACCCTTGTGTGACTTAAATTTTAAAGTTTTGTAAAATAAAGGCTTTTCAATATAAGTTCTCACTCTCCATTGGAAACTGTAATTTGACATCATTATTACTTTGCCAGTGGAATGTATTATCTCTTGACAATACAAAGATTACTGGAAAGACTAACACAAAATATAATATATATAAAGCTACCATATGAAACAGGCCATCAGGAAGTAGGTGGCTATTAAGGATGCACTTTTAACAGGTCACAGAGTAAGGACCTTAATGGGAAGTGGCTGTTGTAAAATATTAGTTGGAGACAGTAGGAAGGGGACAGAGGAATATAAATACATGACATAGCAAAGCATGTCTGGGAGCTTGAACTTAATTGTTTGCCTCAGGCTTCTAAAGCACAAAAGGAGAAACAGGTCATACAACTTAAGTGATTCCTTCCTGAGCTCTGCATCATGTGGAAACATTTAATAGAATGTTTCACTATGTGGAATAACAGAGTCAATTTTTGTTCACAGTGCCTAGTATTTCAAGTCACATGATTGCAACCACCTTCTATATAGCAAGTATGTATTTCAACTTTATAATGTATGAAATAACAAGCTTCTAAATAATATACAACAAAAATATTCAGAGTAAGCAATCACCTTGTTTTTTTGTTTGCTATGTTTACATGGCAAGTAGAATTCTTTTTTTCCTTTATGTAATCAGGATATACTTCCAATATAATATCACATCACTGCATGATCTTTCTAGTAGCAGATTTATTATTTTTAGAGAATTCTTATCATTATTATATCATGACATACTAATAATTTGCCTTGTAGATGCTTTTACTGATACGTTAAACTTTTCTGAAGACATCAATTTCTCTCTTATGAATACTAACTCACCAACTCAAATTCCACAATTTACCCATTTTCCTTATAAATAAACTTAATAATTAAGGCTTTTTAAATTACATTACTTGAATGCAACAAAATTGCTTTATGCAGGTAGCAAAATGCACCATTTTATAAATATTTCATAACAGCAATTCCATTAAAAAAGCTGAATTTTACACATCCCTTCTCAATTCCCAAAAATGTCTTAGTGAGGTAGCATTATTATTATCTGCTTTTTACACAT
>NW_007259930.1:394632-406192 GCF_000164805.1 Carlito syrichta
GGTAATTTAGTTCCTAATCTTAGCCTAGGGGAAACAGCTTTCGGGAACAAGGACTACCCAGTCTACCAGGAAATAGAAGTAAAAAAATATCTAGAAAGAAGCTAAACTTAGAAAGACAGAAACAATTCCGCCATGCACCTTCCATCAAGTGTACTGAGATTCACTTATAAGTTTTACTGCCATGTATGCACACTGGTCACCAATCACACGCCAATATCATAGGTATAACTGATATCCTATGTCAGAGGCGATCTTCCAGATGGGCCTTTACAGGCCTCAGCCATGTAGCTATAGATGTTGGCTCCCAACATGGAAGATCAATTTTTTATTCTTTTAGAAATTGAACTAACTGTATTCCCACCAACAGCGTAGAAGCATTCTCTTATTTCCACAGCTGCACAAGTACCTGTTGTTTTTTGACTTACTAATAGTAGTCATCCTTACCGGAATTAGGTGGTATCTCATTATAGCTTTGATTTTAATTTCTCTGATGTTTACTGAGGCTGAACACTTTTTCATGTGTCTGTTGCCTGCTTATGAATCATCTTTTGAGAATTATCTGTTCATGTTCTTTGCCCACTTTTAATGGGGTTGCTTTTTTCCTTCCACTTCATTTGAGTCCCTTGTGGATACTGTTAGGCGTTTGTTAGATACATAATTTGCAATTTTTTTTCTCGTTCTGTCAGTTGTCTTTTCACTCTCCTGATGGTTTCTTTTGCTGTGCAAAAGCTTTTCAGTTTTTTGAGGTCCCTCCTCTCTCTTAGCTTTTGTAGTGTTTGCTTTTGGGGACTTGGTCATAAATTAATTGCCTACTCCAATGTCTAGACAGGTATGTCCTATGTATTCTTCTATTATTACAGTTTGAGATTTAACATTTAGGTCCTTGATTCATTTTGAGTTGATTTGTGTATATGGTAATAGGTAGGGGTCCGGTTTCATTCTTCTACGTGTGGTTAGCCAGTTTTCCAAGGACAATTTGCTAAATGTAGTCTCCGTTCCCAATGATTGTTATTGGTAGCTTTGTCAAAAATGAGTTGATTGAGGGACCATGATTTTGCTTCCAGAATCCTGTCCTGTTCTATTGGTCTATGTGTCTATTCCTGTACCAATACCATGCTGCCTTGGTTACTGCAGCCTTGTAATAAAGTTTGAAGTCCAAAAGTGTGATATCTCCCACTTTTAAACTTACTTTATATGTGAGAAAACTGTGGTCCTAAAAGTTGTGTGATTTTCCCAAGTCTGCTTCTTAGAGCAGAGGAATATAAATAGAAAAAAAGGTACCTGCCTAGCCAATTTGTCCCAGTCTAAATAATACAAAGTTTGTTGGATGCAGCACTAGAATGTGAAGCCAGACTGTCTGACTTCCAGTATACTGCTTTCTTAACTCTTATTCAACACAGAGAACAGAGAGCTAGGCTAAATCCACCACAAAGAAAGCTGCTTGACTTCCTAATTTCCACAATGAAATATTTAATTTTAATTGTGAACTATGATCTAATTGTTCAGAAATTTAGTTGTAAAAATAATTGAATTGTTTTATGTATTTACCACAATTTGACAAAGCCAAAAGAAGTTCCAGAGAAGTCTGTATAAATTTATAACATAGTTAAGTAAGGTAGTAATGCATACAATAATAAATGCAATATGCTGTTTTCTGCTATTATGTTTAATTCAACCTTTCTAATAGAGAGTCAATGAAACCATGCAGCTATTGGCTAGGAGTAAATAGTCTGCCTTATTCTTTCTGTTCATTCTTCCTCCATGTCTCATATTGCTCACACATAATCTGTTTGATCTTGAAATAGTCATTTCCTTATAACAGTTCTTTTATTACTAACTGGATGCTGTAAATTGCAATTGTTCAAGTTTTAAACTTTAGATACAACTTTCATGCAGTGATTAATTAAATATCAATTTAGGTAAGGTGGCTCACGCCTATAATCCCAGCATTTTGGGAGGCCAAGGTGAGAGGATTGCCTGAATCTGTGAGTTCGAGACCAACCTGCACAACTTGGCGAGACCTGATTTCTACAATAAATCAAAACATTAGCCTGGCATGATGGCGCATGACTGTTGTTCCAGCTACTGGGACGGCTGAGGCAGGAGGATCGCCTGAGCCCAGCAGATCAAGGCTGCGGTAACTGTGAGCATGCCACTGCACTCCAACCTGGGCTACAGAGTGAGTTTCAACTCTCTCTCTCTATATATATATAACAATTTAATTCAAAAACCATTGCTTTCCTCCAATAAATTTAGCAAAAACCTCACTCCAAAATGCCTCTCCATGTAGTGACATAATTTTCTTTCTTTCTTTTTTTTTTTGAGTTGGAGTCTCCCAAATCCCTCCCAAAGCTGAGGGATTACAGGTTGAGCCACCGAGCCTGGCTCGACATAATTTTCTATTTGTTTCATTTCCCCATGCAATCTAGAATTTGTCTTCAGTACTGGTGTACTGACTGTATTGGGAGATACTTACAGGTAGCATCAGCTATGAGAAACAGTAAGAGAGTCGACATGAGCACCCATGACCCAGAAAGTTAGCATATACAGATTCAGTCTGCACTTAGATAGGGAATGCTATTTTTTTACAACTGTTAAATTTGAATACAAAATACTAACTATAAGATATTTTCAGCTAATTAAATGTTGCCAAATACAACTTAAACATAGTGCATATAGTGGAACTAATAACGATGTCATGTGATGTGAAACATTTAACCAAAAGTCAACTTTTACTCACTTCCAGTTTACAAGAATTTCTAACATCAAATAATCATGAGAATGAAGTACAAACCCATGTAGGGTACACTCTGCTCCAAAATCTTGTGAAATAAACATATGTGCTATAAGTAGTCAATTCACATAACTTGTATAACAAACAAATTATGGAATACTTAGTTTTTATCAAATAATCTTAGCCCATTACCAAGTGTAGTCTAGGTACAAAAATGCAAGAATCACATGTGTGTCTTGGAGGTTATTGTTGGTGATAGTGTTGTGTTGGGAGCCTCTACCACCTTTTCCTATTAACGCTCTATTTCCCTTTCTTTTGCTCAAATTATTCACTGAGGTCAGCTGCACCTGGTGATTGAGAAGGATGTCTTTCAAAAAATTACAATGGGAGCTATTTCTTCAGCAATGGAAATACTGAATTGTTTTATAAAAATATTTTGAATTAAGATAAAATGTTCTAGGAAAAAAAAAGTCCCATTCCCATCACTTGTTATTTGGAGGTTTACCAACAATTTCTTCTTTCCATCTTTTCCAATGTTTTATATTCAATTCTAAATAAAATGGATATTTTTGCAGTGCAAAAGTATGACCTTAACTACAAATATTTGAGGTTATTTTGTTGTTATTTTGACTGCTAAGGGGCATGGCCTGGTTTTCTTCTCAATACCTAGTGTTTTCATTATTATCATTATATTTTTTCCCTCTTCTTTTTTATTACCTTAACTTCTATTCTGTAGTATTAATTTAGTTCTAATAAAAATATGCATGTATGTATAAACAAGCATGTGTGTGGAGAAAGGGAAAGTGACAGACAGAGATAACTGTATTTTAAAAAGCTCTCCAGGGGAGTCTTGTGCATGTTATATTAAGAGTCATTGCCCTAGATTTCCAAGTTAGTATGCTGTTTACCCCACGATGAAGTGCTGTGACTCAATTTAGTTACATCCAATAAACAAGCTTTGAGTCTGCAATTAATCAGGGATTTTGTTATGTGCTATGTATACATATATGAGTAAGAGATGATCTCTGTCTTAAAGGAATTCACATTTAATATTCTATTTTAAATAATAATGCATTATCACACTGACATTTCCAAACCATATAAACAATACGTATTGCATATTTTCCATTCACATAAGAAATCCACCGCTGTAAAGTAATCTCTAAATAGTTAGTTTGGGATTTCAGTTGCATTACAAAAATTTAAATCAAGTGTGTCAATGGTCTATTTTGACATGTTTTCTGTGAATTTTAGATACAAAATGTTGTTTTCTACATTTAGCCTCTAACAGCTTATCTTATCTTTATAACACAAGAGGTTTGAGAGTGAGATCAGGGAAATCTCCCCAGTGCCCAAAGGCATCACAAGTGCTTTAATTCAAATCCTAATTCAGAGAAGTGGGTTGCAGAAATGCTCCTCAGTCTTAAAATTCCTGGGAAAATGTTAGTACAAAACTTCATAACTTCTAATGAATAAAATTGATTTTGAATTGTAGACAGCTATTTCAAGTTATTTCATTATGTTTGATATAATATAGGCAAAACAGCATCAAAAGTTTATACTTTACAATCTTATTGTTCATAAAGATCTTGGAAAAAAACTCAGGCAAAGTATTGACTAATTCATTAATCAATATGTAATTTATTGTGTTAACAAGTTCTTAATTTAAAAATCACTAAATAAAGTAGAAACATCTGTCTTAGGACTCAATTTTTTTAAATGTGAAAGCTGAGTTTTGAATGTTATCTGTTCTTTGAATTAAAAATGGTTTTCATATTAAATTCTTCACTTTTATTTATTTCATTAAGTGCACTTTATTTTCAGAGATTGCATTGTATTCCTTCATTTGACATTATAAAAAGCAAGCTGTATTTTTTTTTCTCCACTTCAAACAATTGCTGAATACCACTATGGACTTCACTTCTTTTGTGAAATCCAGAGAAATCTCTAACTCACCTCAGATATGACGTGTATCACAAACAGGCTGCAGGCTTTCTCTGAGTGCATGTGGCTCATGGCCCATCTGGCAATGTTGAGTTGTGGCCTTATTTCTGGCAAAGTAATCATTTGAAGGAGCCAAGAATAAGAGTATTAGAAGGAACCGCCCATATATCAGACTAAAAGAAAGTGATGAGTGTAAGAAAAATCCCAGTGTGTAGAGAACCATTCCTGAATTATTCTGGCTGCCTTCGCAAACATCGAATTCCCATTCTCTACTTTGTTCTCATTAGGATCTTTCATTTTTTTATAGGAAAGCAGATGCTGTAAATACAATCACCTCATTTGAAAAAACTTATTTGAATCGCAGGCCTTTCACGAAAGTGCAATTTATCTCACAAACATTATTTTAAGATGTTTAGATACTTAAATAATGCTAAGTTCAATCCTTATTTCAATTCATACAGAAATTAATTTTATAATGAATCTATATTGCCAAGTACAAAAAAAAAAGGATAGCAACACACTGTTTACTGTGGATGGGCGTTGTTGGAAAAAAGAGAGTTACACTATTAGCAGTAATAATATTAGTAGTAATATATTCATAAACAACTAGCTTGTATTATCCTGTGGCGGTCATTTTACTATATACTTAGGCTATGTTGTTTAATTGTTAACAGTCTTATGGGTGAGTACTATTTTTAGCCTCAGTTTAATAGTAGAAGACATTGAAGTTTAGACAAGTTACAGGCCTTAAATAAGCTGACAGAGCTAGAAAATAAATTCATGGACGATAAGAAAATACATTATACTAAAAATATATGTACAATATCAGAATTAATCCACATACAAACCCTCAGAGAATAGTCCCCTAACTTGCTAATTTTGCATCATCATCAAGTTAAATATCTTTCCCAAGACTATACGCCATGGGATTTTAATTGAAACCTATGTCATACTCCACAGACCACACTCTCTCCATTAAGTTTGAATTGAATTAAGTATATTTCTCAGAAGGAAGAGTAGGAGGATTAGAAGGAGGAGTGGCAGGAAGAGAAAAGGAAACTACTTAGTCATGAGGGACTAAAATTTTCAGATGCATTGTATACCGTATACCATTTACATTGCAGTGCACTGACAAAAACATAGTTATGACATTATTGAAGCTTGATGACCATTTTTCATAGTCCTATCTAATCCATCTCTGTAATCATGCACTAACAGTTACAGTAATAATGGAACATGTTGAGGTCAGTCTGAAACTCATCTCATCGTTAAGGAACAATATTTATTTTTCTGTCATGAGAAAGCTACATTCACATTATACTTTTACTCACATCCACACTTGTATTCTCACTGAAAGTCATTGTGCTCAAAAATAAGGATCACATCTAGTCACTAGAAAATCATACCAAAAATAAAATTGTTTTTGTTTGCTTGTTTGCTTGAGTTTGAGTCTCACTCCATCGCCCAGGCTGGAGTGCAGTGGCTCGCTCATGGCCACCCCAGCGTCCACCTGCTGGGCTCTGGCAATCCTTCTGCCTCAGCCTTCCAAGTAACCAGAACTACAGGCATGCGCTACTAAGCCCAGCTAAGGAAAATTGTTGAATCTAACAAAAAGGACAATAGAAAAAAATTGAACATCATGTTTACTGTCTCCATTTATCTATAGTTAAATCCTGATTATAATCTTGAAAATGAAATGTGCATTAGTTTTATATCACTTTATGGTTAACAAAAAATTTGTAGTGCAAAAATATGACCTTAACTACAAATATTTGAGAGGTTATTTTGTAATCAGAATCATGAAATTATGTTTCAATTAATGAAATTTTATTCAACTTTTTTTTTTTAGAAAAATAAATGGCTACTTTATGTTGTGATCTCACATGAAAATATGCCAACATCCTTGGAAATACACAATGGACCTAAAAAACAACCTTTTCCCTGACCTTCCTTACCATTTTAGTCCATTGCTATTAGTTCATTTCAGTTGCACTGATGGTATTCCTCCTTAAAAATGATTTATCCACCCCCAGGTAGCAAGCAGAGTGACATATAGTACATAAAAACAAAACTCCCAAGTGCTTAAATTTAAACCACATGTCTACTTTGGAAAGGTTAGATGCTCCACCCGGGAATGAAAAATTTGGCAAAATCAGGTTGTAATATTTTGAGGGTTGTCACAACCTTGGTTCAGATCTGTCTTTCTTAAGAAGGTAGCTCACTTGTATCATATTTCAGTGTTTTTTTAAAATGGATTTTTGGTTTTTAGAGATTAGTAAGGTGCACATTTTATTTTATCAATTTCAAATTTGGGACACATATCATTGTCTTAAAATGAACCAAATTCATATGTCAATTTGTTTCAAATTCTTCTAATTCACCTTTTTGTTAATATAGTAAAATACTCAGCCTTATAGTAATCACTACACGGGATGCCTTAATATACATTGAAGTTTACAAATTGTCAAATATTGTTCAGATGGGATAATAACCTAAAAATCTTGTCTTGCACATTCAGATCTTCCAAGGGGCAATGAGTCAAGATAATGTAATTCATCCTATTAAAAATTATTTAAAATAGTTCATTTCCTTCCAAAGTTTGGGATATTCCCAAACATTTGGATTCACAACACTCTTGGTGTCTCAGTAACTTTTTTTTACACACACTCTAGGCCAAAATAAATATCTAACAGTTTTGCTTATTTAGTAGTTAAAACCAAACAACTTAGGAAGTATTTATTTTCTAAGAATTTGGTAGGCTTTTGAAAAAAATACACATAAATCCAAAGGATAAAATAATATTTTAGCCTATTCTTCAGTAACTACAGTTACTTACAAATTGGATGAGAGCATCTGTTTGGCACTGTACAACTCTTTAAGCCTTTATATTAGACCTAGCACTCTTGCTAATTTCCTTTTCTCCATTGGTACTTGTTTTTTATCATGCAACCAAAGAAAACACAGCTTAGCAAGTTGCGACATCATCAGTAAGAATGTAGCACAATGTAACACTGAAATTGTGAATTACTTCAAGCTAGTAATGTATTCAGTGGCTGACAGATGTTTAGTATTGCTGTGTCTTTCTTGAAAAGTTAAAATATTATATAGCTTCTCCATGAATTTGCCAATGGTCTTGGTGCCTAGTTAGGGAAGTGTGGTTGTAGTCTATTGATCTCATTGTCATAGACACATATCGCAAGTAACACTAGTGTTTTTTAAAGCTGTTGGCTTTTCTCCACAGTACTCATAACTATTTCAGTTTATCAACCTTCCTTCCTCCTGAAGAGGTACTTTCTGTATTCCATTTATTGTTCAGTCATTGTTCATGGAAACTTTGGCAATGTCCAGGAGCCATTTTTTCCTGAACATTCATGAACTCTTTATGGTTATTGCCAAGTGCACCATCCCAGCAAATCTTATATTTCTCATTCAGAGAAAATATATCGATGCTATTAGTACTGAATATTGGCTTCCTATGCCCTTTTCAAAAGTTATTACCTTACTATATTTTGTTGATGATGACAGCAAATGTGAATCTTACCCAGAATATAAATAAGCATGTGAACATGCTAAATTTATCTTTAATCATTAACATAGGCTCTTGCCTTGCTAAGTTCTGGTGTGGCCATGAGCTCTTTGAACTATGGTCAGGCCATGTTTTCTTAAGCTTTGGACCCCTCCCCTACCTTGGGGAGGTGAATTACCTCTTTCTCTCTCTAATTTACTTTCTAAATAAACTATATTTTCTAATCTAAAAAAACATTAGCATAAATATAGAATGGCAAATCCTCCAACCCTGCTTTTCCTGAAATAATTAGTTCATAACCAACTGAATTCTTAGAAAGTGATATCTTTCTAAAGCTGTTCAAGGAGATAGACATAGCTACCCCCAAGTACTACCTATCATGTTGTATGGATTCTGTGGGAAAGTAAACGATCTTCCTGAGTGCCAGAAGTGAGAGTTTAGGAGGAGGGTAAGACATAGGGTAAAGGATACCTACCAACACTTTCTTCTTCCTTAGGTATCGTACCTGGGATAACACTGTAGCTGTGATACCTTCAAGAACCCATATACTGGTCCTCATATTTGGCTCTGCTTCAAGGGTTTGCAGTATCCATGTGGTAGCTCAAATTCCTGAAGTTCAATTGAGAATAATCCAAATCACTGTTTCAGCACAATTCTCCTTCTTGGTTCTGGTTATTCACTGGAGTAGGGTATTCTTCAAGGAAAACACTCAAAATTCTAGGGAACCACTAAGGTCACCCAGGACAAGGGCTTAGCTTTCCCAGGTCTACAAATGGCATTAAACAAGCTATTTAAATGTAACTGTACAAACTACATGTTATATCTCTTAGACCTTGAACTCTCTTAGACCTCGAACTAGAATAAAACAGCTGGCAGTCAGATATGTGGTATCTTGACAGAGTTTGGTTTTTTGTATTCTTTTCCTTGAAGAGACAGAATAGTATTTAGAGAAAACGATCTTTGGATACTGATATTTGGGAAATTTGTATCCAAGTCTGGTATTCTACCTGATCATTATAATTTAAAGCCAAATGTCAACAAGATCCATCCATGCACACAGAACTTCAATGCACTGGAAAGTGCATTATTTTTTAATATGAATGCACTGGAAAGTACCAGTGCATTATTTTTTAATATGAATGGACAGCCACAGTTCTCAGAATATTTGAAGAAATTCTCTAACATAATATATATGAATATTATGCAATTAGTCTTGGAAGATTCAAAATTTAGAAGCAAATATCCAAATAAATTAATTAACTACAAATGAAATCATCTAAGAGGACAGAATACATTGCATCCAATATAAAACAGCAAAACATGCTACTATGACAAAAAAGTAATAAAGTTAATAAATAAAATGGTGCAAAATTTATCATAGTTTCAAGACTAATTTGATATGTCTTCTGTAGAATAAACTCAAAGAATAAAGAGATGGAATGCAAGAAACTTTTAGAAAATTACAAGATAAATTCAAGGGGTTCCAATGCCAACTAATACAACTTTCAGAAAGAAAAAATAAGCAAAAACAAATTGAAAGAAAATTACCAAAATAATGACACAGACAAAAAAATTCACCCAGAAAAGAAGGGTAGTAGTGACCTGGTTTCAGGTGACTACCAAGTGTTTTTTAATGATTGATATAATATATCTACACCAAGATTCATCATTATGAGTTTTCATTAAAGTAGCTTTAGAGAAAAAAATTCTAAGCAAATCATGAAAACTAGAAATCATATGTAAAAAATAGAAAATAAAGTGAAAATGTATTTCTCAAGAACAATTATGGCTTCTGGATAAATGGAACAATTCCGAATTTCACGTTGTTAGTGAAAATACTTTTTAACCTAGACTTCTATGATTAGTCAGACAAAGCATAACAACAGAATACATTCACAGAAACCTATAGGCTCAAAATTGTATTTCTTATGCATTCTTTTCTATGAATTTTTAAGAAACAATACAGTAAACCAAGAAAAAAGACATGGGATTTAGAAAACAAGTGTGACACAGAGAAAGCAGTGATGGAAAGCCTGTGGCCTATAGAGAGATCAGCATGAAGTAGAGCAAAGTATTTAAGTGCTCCTAAAGAAAGATAATCTGGATACAGTAAAATAAATTAAAATAAGTTGTTAAAATATTTGAAAAGTGTGACATTTGTAAAATAGAAACTAATGATTAAGCATGAAATAAAGAATTAAAAAATTAGGGATAAATATATAGAAAATAATACAAATAAAATGAAGCAACCATAATCTCAAAAAAATACAAAAATGTAAAAAGAGAAATCTACTTAAATTATGAGTAAAAAATGTTTGCATGGACATAATATAAATTATCTAAGTCTATGTATCATTCCTTCTCTCTTAGTCACTGTCTCTATTTCTGTCCTGAAACACACAAACATATGTATATAAAATATATAACAAATATTTAGACAATTATATATTTAAGTAAACACATAATTGGAATATGTGTCAAATAAACATGAATTTTAATATTGGTTTAATATAAATACGTGGAGAATAATTTAAAATAAATTTTTGATAAAAGGAACTACAATGGTGATGAGGAAATTACAGATAATAAAAAAAAGGTAAGCCAGGCTCGGTGGCTCAGCCTGTAATCCCGCGCCTTTGGGAGGCTGAGGGGAGTGGATTGCCTGAGCCCGCGGGTTCGAGACCCGCCTGGGCAGCGAGATCTCATCTCTACAATAAATCAAAAAATCAGCTGGGTGTGGTAGCACACGCCTGTAATTCCGGCTACTCGGAAGGCTGAGGCGGAAGGATCGCCGGAGCCCAGCAGGTCGAGGCTGCGGTGGTCAGGAGCGGCCACTGCACTCCAGTCTGTGCTACAGAATGAGACTCCAACTCAAAAAAAAAAAAAAAATGCCAAGACTCGGGGCAACCGCTAGTGGGAGATTTTCTGTCTTCTCAATAAATCCTACTTTCTGAAAAAAAAAAAGCCAAGACTTTCAAATGACAGCACTATGATGCTAAAACCACTTGTTCTGGTCACATTCTGCAAGTTACAGATGAAACGCACTGTTATGCAAGCAGCAGCAGCAAACTATAGTCAGCCTAGACTGAGTTCAACCAAGTCTTTACAACAACTGAAACCTTTATGGAAAGGATGCGGAAATCAAAGCAAAAACTGCTTCTGGCCTTCGACTGTGGCCTAAAAGCAGTAGTCCTACTAAAACTGCTTTCACAGAAAGCATTTTCTTCCCACAAAGACAACTTTCCTTTTTTTTTTTTGAGTTGAAGTCTCACTCTGTTGCCCAGACTGGAGTGCAATGGTCGCTCCCGGCCACCACAGCCTCGACCTGCTGGGCTTCGGCGATCCTTCCGCCTCAG
>NW_007259930.1:406212-447787 GCF_000164805.1 Carlito syrichta
CCAGGTCGAGGCTGCGGTGGTCAGGAGCGGCCACTGCACTCCAGTCTGGGCGACAGAGTGAGACTCCAACTCAAAAAAAAAAAAAGATAGACAACACTTATGCTTATCATCCATAAACAGACAAGATAAATCATATATAAAGTAAATATATTAAAAATAGCAATATGAGCTGTATAATTAGAGATATGAAAGTAAATAGAGAAAATAGCTACGGTGCTGTTATTAGTTTTTGAGTCCTTTGAACAGAACTCAAAGATATAATGTTAGTCAGGCAGGTGGAAATTTTTCATTATAAATTATTTTAGATTTTATTCTATTAATATAATTTTATTTAAAATATTTAATTTGTTAATTTTTATTTAGATAACTGAGACACATAAGCAGTGTAAACTGCCTCAGTTAAAAGTTGTTTAGAAACAATTAATTAATTTAACTTAATTTAATTGATAAGAAATTAATTTAATTTAATTAACGCATTTAACTTACCCATAGAACTAATGGTTATAGTTGTTTGAATAAACATAGAAATTGCCCCTCCCAGTCTTGGAGCTTGAAATTTACATTTGTTTTGTCTGAGTTCCTTTTTCAGGAACTCATTCCTATAGTTCTCATTCCTATAGTGTCAAGAAATTTAAACTTGCCACATCACTGCATCCAGAAAATGAGATGCCAGGTCCCTCCCTAATTTCTGCTTAAGAACTCTTCCTTACTCCTCTCTAATTTCTATTTTCTACATTTATGCCTCACAATAAAAACCCTTGATTTCAGTGGGATGAGGAGACAGATCTGAATTAGAATCTCCTGTTCTTTTTTTTACTAATATCACCCAAATAAAAAGCCTTCTTCCCTGTCAATACTCATAGTCAATTGACTTTCTATACAATAAGCAACAGGATCTCGACCTAAGCTCTGGCGTTATGGGTAACGTAATGAAAAAGTATTTTGATTGGGTGCCAGGATTCTTGTCTATAAGTCAACTCAACATTAATCAACTGCATGTTCTTGTACAAATCACTACATTTTATTGAATTAATAAAAATAATAATCAATAAAAATAATTAAACTACATAAATTCTAAGGACATTGTATGCACCAAGATTCTATGATTATGGTTTTATGCTAACAAAATGATTTTGAATTAGGTTGGTAACCCAAATTTATGTGATTTTGACCATGCCATTCATCTTCATAATCTAATAAATTTATGAATTAAAAAAAATAAATGTATCTTAGCTAGTTATTCAGAGGTCATTGAACATACACATTAACAAACATATAAAAGTGGGAATAATCTTAACATGACTAAGTAATTTGAGGTAAAAGGAAGATTCTTTCTTTTTTTAATTATAAAGATGTGGGGTATAATTCAGGGTTAGATTATGAAGGTACGCTTGTTAATGAGATGTGCCCCTCCCTCACCTAGCAGGTTCCCTAAAGTTCCAATCCCACCCACCCTCAACTGTCAGTTTCCCACTACTGCCAAATCCTTTCTTATTGTATTATAATTGTTCAAGGTCCACTTATAAGTGAGAACATATGGTACTCTGTTCTTTGTTTCTGTGATAGATCACTGAGTGTGATCGACTCTAAATCCATCCAAGTTGGTGTGAAGTCCATATGTTTGTCCTTCTTTATGGCTGCATAATATTCCATTGGGTATATGTACCAGTACGGTTTCGATGGGTAACATGGTTGGTTCCATGTTTTTGCTATTGTGAATAGAGTGACAACAAACATAAGTGTACAGATCTATCTTTTTGTAGGATAATTTTAGTTCCTCCAGGTAAATTCCTAATAGGGGAATATCTGGGTCATATAAGGTCAATTTCTAGTTCCTTCAGAAATCACCATACTGTCATCCAAAGAGGTTGCACTAGTTTGCATTCCCACCAGCAGTGTAGAAACTTTCCTTTTTCTCCACTTCCTTGCCAGCATCTGTTGTTGTTTGTTTTATTAATGATGGCCATTCTACCGGGGCCAGGTGGTATCTCAACGTGGTTTTGATGTGCAATTCTCTGATGATGAGTGAGGTTGAACACTTTTTCATGTGTCTGTTGGCTGCCCATATATCTTCTATTTTTTTGGCTTATTTTTTTATTATAAAGATGTAGGGTACAATTAAGGGTTAGGTATATAAATACCCATCATGCAGGTACCCTTGTTGATGAGTTTCCCTCAACTGCCAGTCCCATCACCCTTCCCCTGACAGTTTTCCACTACTGCCAATCACTTTCTTATAGCATTATAATTGTTCAAGGTCACCTTATGAGGCAGAACATATGGAACTCAGTTCTTTGTTTCTGTGATAAATCACTGAGTATGATTGACTCCAAATCCATCCAAGTTGCTGCAAAGTCCATATATTTTTCATTCTTTATGGCTGCATAATATTCCATTGTGTATATGTACCACATTTTTTTAATCCAGTATAGCTTCCATGGACAATGGGGTCAGTTCCATGTTTTTGCTATTGTGAATTGAGCTGCAACAAACATACATATGCAGCTATCTTTTTTGGAGCAATATTTGAATTCCTCCAGGTATATTTCCAATAGGGGAGTTGCTGGGTCATATGGAAGGTCACTTTCTAGTTCTTTCAGAAATCGCCACATTGTCTTCCAAAGAGGTTATACTAGTCTGCATTCCCACCAGCAGTGTAGAAGCATTCCTTTTTCTACACATCCTCGCCAGCATCTGTTGTTGTTTGTTTTATTAATGATGACCATTCTTACAGGGGTTAGGTGGTATCTCAATGTGGTTTTTATTTGCATTTCTCTGATGATGAGTGAGGTTGAGCACTTTTTCATGTGTCTCTTGGCTGCCTGTATATCTTCTTTTCAGAAGTGTCTGTTCATATCTTTTGCCCACTTTTTACAGGGGTGTTTTTTTTTCTTTTCAGCACGTATGAGTTCCTTGTAGATCCTAGATGTCAGACCTCTGTCAGATGTACAGTTGGCAAATATTTTTTTCCCATTCTGTGGGCTGTCTCCCTGCTCTCTTGATGGTTTCTTTTGCTTTGCAGAAGTTCATTAATTTTATGAGGTCCCACTTGTCTATCTTATTTCTTAATATATTGGCCTTTAGGGTTCTGAATAGGAATTGGTACCCAGTTCCAATTTCCATAATGGTGTCTCCTGCGCTTCCTAAAATTCCTATAGTTTGAGGTTTTACTTTTACGTCTTTCATCAATTTAGAGTTAATTTTTGTGTATGGTGAAAGGTGGAACCTTCCATATGACCCAGGGGAATTGCTGGGTCATATGGAAGGTCAATTTCTAGAAATCGCCACACTGTCTTTCAGAAATCGCCACACTGTCTTCCAAAGAGGCTGTACTAGTCTGCATTCCCACTAGCAGTGTAGAAGCATTCCTTTTTCTCCACATTCCCACCAGCATCTACTGTTGCTTGTTTTATTAATGATGACCATTCTTACAGGGGTTAAGTGGTATATCCATGTGGTCAGCATGTTTTCTGCATGTGAATCAGAATTTTCTGCATGTGGTCAGTCAGTTTTCCCAGCACCATTTACTTAATAGGTTCTCCTCTCCCCAGTGGTTGTTGTTGGAGGCTTTGTCAAAGATAAATTGGTTGAGAAATTGAGACTTTGCTTCCGGAATCTCTATCCTGTTCCATTGATCTATGTGCCTGTTCTTGTACCAATACCAGGCTGTTTTGATTACTGTAGACATAGTATAATTTGAAGTCTGGAAATGTGATATCTCCTGCTTTGTTTCTTTTGCTAAGGATTGTTTTGGCTATTCTTTGTCATTTATGTTTCCATATGAATTTCTGTATTATCATTTCCAGGTCTGAGAAGAATGATGTTGGTAACTTAATGGGTATTGCATTGAATCTGTAGATTGCCTTCAGTAGGATGGACATCTTAACAATGTTGATTCTTGCTATCCATGAGCATGGAATATTTTTCCATTTGTTTGTGTCTTCTTAGATTTCATTGAGCAGTGTTTTATAATTCTCATTGTAAAGGTCTTTCACTTCTCTGCTTAGGAAGATGCTGAGGTATTTCATTTTTTTAGTGGCTATTGTGAATGGGATTGTGCTTTTTATTTGGGTCTCTGCCTGTTTGCTGTTGGTGTATAGGAATGCAACTGTCTTTTGCACATTTATTTTGTACCCTGAGAATTTGCCAAAGTCTTTTATCAGTGCAAGCAGGTTTTTGACAGATTCTCTTGGATTTTCAAGGTATAGGATCATATCATCAGCAAAGAGGGATAACTTGATCTCCTCTTTTCCTACTTTGATACCCCTGATTTCCCTCTCTTGTCTAATTGCCCGAGCTAGGACATCCAACACAATATTGACTAAGAGGGCTGAGAGTGGGCAACCTTGTCTTGTTCCAGTTTTCAGGGGAAATGTTTCTAGTTTCTGTCCATTTAGCAATATGTTAGCTGTGGGTTTGTCATAGGTGGCACTTACTATTTTGAGGTATGTTCCTTCTATGCCTAGGTGTTTGAGGGTTTTTATCAAGAAGGGATGCTGAATTTTATCAAAAACTTTTTCTGCATCTAATGAGATAATCATGTGGTTCTTGTTTTTACATCTGTTGATGTATTTAATGATATTTATGGTCTTGTGAAAGTTGAACCATCCCTCTATTCTGAGGATGAAGCCTACTTGGTCATGGTGGATGATTTTTGAGATGTGTTTTGGATCCGATTTTCTAGAATCTTGTTGAGGATTTTTGCATCTATGTTCATAAAGGATATTGGCTTGTAGTTTTCTTTCTTTGTTGGATCTTTACCCTGTTTTGGTATCAGTGTGATGTGAGCTTCGTAAAATGATTTAAGGAGTATTCCATCTTTCTCAATTGCCTGGAATGCTTTCAGTAGGATTGGTATCAGTTCCTTGTGTTTTGTAGAATTCTGCTGGAAAGCTGTCCAGTCCAGGGCTTTTTTTGGTAGGCAGTTTTCGTATGACAGAGTCAATTTTCTGAGTTTTTATTGGTCCATTTAGTGTCTCAATGTCTTCTTGTTTTAACCTGAGGAGGTTGTGTGATGTCAGAAAGTCCTCCATTTCATCTAGGTTATCAAGTTTGTTTCCATATAGGTGTACATAATAATCTCTGATAATTCTTTGTATTTCTTCAGGGTCAGTTGTGATTTGATCTTTTGTATTTCTGATTATGTTTATTTGGGCTTTTTCTCTCTCAACCTTGGTCATTCTGGCTAGAGGTCCATCAGTCTTGTTCAAAGAATAAGCTTTGTGTTTTGTTGATGTTTTCTATAATTTTTTATCTTCCACATCCCATATTTGGGCTCTTATTTTGGTGATTTGAATTCTTCTGCTAAAGTTGGGGTTTGAGTGGTCTTCTCTTTCCAGCTCCCTTTGGTGATTTGTTAGACTCTCCACTTGTGTTCTTTCCATTTTCTTGAAGTATGTTATAGATATAAATTCCCCTCTGAGAACTGATTTCATGGCATCCCAGAGGTTTTCATAAGATTTTTCTTTATTTTCATTTGCTTCCAGGAATCTTTTAATTTCTTCTCTGATTTCTGTGTTGATCCATTCATTGTTCTGCATCATGCTGTTTAGTGTCCATGTCTTTGTGGGCTTTGGAGAAATGTTGTTGACTTTGATGTTTATTTTTATTCCACTGTGGTCTGAGAATGTGCATGACAAAATTTCAACCTTATGGGACTTTTTTATGCGTGATTTATGACCAAGGATGTGATTGATCTTGCAGTATGCTCCATGTGGTGATGAGTAGAATGTATGTTCTGTGGTTGTTGGGTGGAATAATCTGTATCCACTAAGTCAATTTGGTCAACTGTCAATTTTATGTTCTGGATCTCCTTGTTGATTTTTTTCCTCAGTGATCTATCTAGGACTGTCAGTGGGGTATTAAGTTCCCTACTTAGTGTTAGAGTTAATGTCTTTTTTTAGTTTATTTAGTAGTTTCTGTATAATGCTGGTACTCCTATGTTGGGTGTATATATGTTTAGGATGAATATTTCTTGTTGAGGGATTGAATCTTTTATTATTATGCAGTACCCTTTTGCATCTTGTAAAATATTTGCTAGCTTAAAGGTGGCTTTGTCTGATGTTAAGATTGCAACTCCTACCTTCTTTTGTGATTCATTTGCCTGGAAACTCGTTTTCCATCCTTTAACTTTGAGTCTGTGTGCATCCCTTGTAGTGAGCTGAGTCTCCTGGATGCAACAAATAATGGGGTCATGGATTCTTATCCAGTCTGCCATTCTGTGTCTTTTCAGTGGTGCATTAATCCATTCACATTCAGGCTGATTATTGAAATGTGATTTCTTATCCCTGTCATGAGGTTCTTGTAAAGTTTTTTCTTTGCTTGTTTTCTTTTGGCTTTGGAGTCAGTGTATGTGTGTGTTTTCAAGTTTCTTGTTGCACTGTATTATCTGCTGATTCTGTGCTCTGCTGTTCTCTTGAGAAGTGTGTAGTGTTTCTTTTCTTTTCTTTTTTTCCTTCTTCTGTACTTAATACCTTTTTTAAGTGTCTCCTGTAGAGCTGGTTTGGAGCCTGCATAATCTTTTAGGGATTGGCTATCTGGGAAGAATTTTAATTCTCCATCACTGATGAAGCTGAGCTTGGCTGGATAGGAAATTCTTGTTTAAATTGCTTATCTTTGAGGACTTTGAATATAGGGCTCCAGTCTCTTCTTGCTTGTAGTGCTTTTGCTGATAGGTCTGCTGCTATTGTGATCGGTTTTCCCAGGTAGGTAGTCTGACCTATCTCTCTTGCTGCCTTTAGGATTTTTTTCTTTTGTGGCTACTTTCTGTAGGCAAATTACTATGTATCTAGGGGTTGGTCTTCTCATTTGATGTCTTGTGGGGGTTCTCTGTATCTCTTGCGTTTGGCTGGTCACATCTCTGGTGAGATAGGGAAAGTTTTCTTGGATTACCTCCTGGAATACTTGGTCCAAATTGTTCTCACTTTCTCTTTCTTCTTCTGTGATACCAATCAGGCATAAGTTTGGCCTCGTGATATAATCACACATCTCTTGTAGGCTTCATTGCTTCTTTCTGAGTTTTTTTTTTTCCTATGTTTTTTACAGATTGTGTTAATTCCATGTTCTGGTCTTCAAGGTCTGAGATTCTTTCTTCAGCTGGATTGATGCTGCTTTCCATGCTTGTCATCTTGTTAGTTATTTCTTGGATGAAGATTTTGATTACCAGAATCCCTGCTACAAGTTCCTTCAGTGTTACATTTTGTCTTTCTTGAGTCTTATTCACTCTTTCCAACCATTCCCTGATTCCTGTCATATTTTGGGGCCATTCATTGACTTCCATTGTTTGGGCACCAAGGTCTGATTTCTCAGGAGTTTGGTGTTTGGTAGACTTGGAATTGCCTAGGTCTTCCTTTGACGTTTCCTTATTTGTGACAGATATATTTTTTTTTCTTTAGTTCTGTTATTCAGTGTCAGTGGGAGAGGCTTTCCCTTCTGATGTTTGCCCAGTTCTTTATTCTTCCTTGATCCAGGCTCTGGATGTGTTCTATTTTGAAATAGGATGGTGGATGGGAAGCTCTGCTGTCTCTTGTAGTTTTTGAAATCTGAGTAAATTGGGGATGGGTGCTAGGAGTTGGACGCTACTTGCAACTTAAAATGTTCACTTATTGTGATATGTTTTCCCTGAGATCCACTCCCCACCACCACTCTATATGGTGCTGCAAAGCAGAAACCAACCCATACCACAAAACAATCTGCAATAATAACAAAGCGACACAAAGCAAACCACAACAATGGAAAAAAAAAACCAAGAAAACTAAACACACACACATGCTTAGTACAAAGTAATTAGAGAAGAAAGACAAAAAGACCAAAGAGGGAGAATAAGGAAAAAGAAAAAAAAGTGAAAAAAAATAGAATTTTTTAAAAAGGGGTGGGGATTCAGGTGGAACACTCACACTTCACACATATATTGACATACCCCTTAAATTATAAAAAATGAATATTAAAAAAACCCCAGAAGAACAAAAGAGCAAAACCAACAGCAAAATTAAAAGATGAACACTCCATCAATCACATAAACACATAAACAGAGAATGACAAATAAAAGCAGAAAGAAACAGAAAGAAAAGGAAAAGAAGAAATTGGGAGGGGATGCAGGTCAAAGCGTCTCATACGTATTCATGCATAAAGGAAAAATATTTTTAAAATAGATAAACTAACAGAAAATTTTTAAAATTAAAAAATATTTTAAAATTTGAAAAAACGAAACAGAACAAAACAAAGACAAAAAAACCTGTCCTCTTGTGGCAGGCTCTGTAGTTGTTCCTCTAGTCAGATCTCTCCTGCAGAGTCACGTCTTTTACTCTCTCCTCAGGTTGACCCCATTTCCTCCCCTTTTTTACTCAGCACTAACCAGATTAAGCTCCTGTGAGCTCAAAACATAAAAACTCTGAGACCAGGACAAACACAAGCTAACATTAGAAACTCATTTCTCCCATTCTTCCACAAACTGCAGTTTTGGCTTTCACACAACTTATAATTCAAACTCGTGTCACATCTAAGAGCCTTAGTATTGGTCACAGGCTTCTAGGTCATGATCTTAGGATTTATTGAAGGTGTAAATTGTAGAATATAGTTTTAGAAGACAGCCATTTTGTTGAAAGAATGCGGCCGGGTTACTTGCAGGTAGCCCACTGTGAACTTTGGACTGGGCCACATTCCAAACATTCTGGGATGGGCCACTTTCATTTGTAAAGTAAATACTTAAGCTTCTATAGAATTGTTTAACTTGGCATAAATCAATCAGCTTAGGATGAAAAAGTTTTATAGAATATGTCAGTCATGGATTAGGTTATCCTTTGTTATGGGATTTTAAGATTATCATATGAAAAGGGTTTAAAGGCAATCATTGATGAAGTTTTCATGGATTAAGGTTTCTGGTGGGTGGGGGACGCCCCTCCCACATTTGACTTTGTGTATAAAAGACCCGTTGTAATTCCCAATAACACATATCGCTTCTGCACTAGACTGGAGTCCAGTATCTTTCTTTCTCTCTCTCTCTTTCTTCTTCTCCCCAACTGCTGATGCCATCTCCACCTTTGGGGTACCCTGAACCTGGCTGGAGCTGGACTCCAGCAAGTGGCGACTGAACATGGGACCTCAAGGTAAGCTTTCTCTTTCAGGACTCCTCTGTAGAGACAGGCAGAGCAAGGAAGTGTGAGCAGTTTAAGAGCCATGGCAGAATCATGGGCCAGAGTGAGTTTGTTCATAAGTATTCTGATGTCTATTAGTATTTTGCACATATTGTCCGATAGAGTAACCGGTTGTCTTGACTTTTGCATTTTGTACGCCTTAGCTTTATGGAGTATTATCCGGGATGTTTTTTACCTACAGCACAATTCCTCCAAAATTCTGGCCAAGAATAAAGACACTCCCCTGCTGGCCGTAGCCTCGGCGCCTCCTTTAGATGATGAATTTTTTCCGGAGGAGGAAATGGAGGAGGAAGTGATTGGGTATCATAAGCGAAAAAATCCTGGCAATGTTGCCAAGTTACCTTCTCCCATACCCTTTACTAGAAATGAGGTGAAAACACCAAAATTCACACCTGGGTATGTGTCTCTGGCTAATGTAGGTATGCAGGGAGCCAGAAAAAAAGGCAGAATAGGGAGATTTTACCTTGTCTTCTTGCTTTCCAGTAATTTATATGGAAGAAGGCACAGTAAACGAGGCACCTCACTGGGAACCGCTACCATATAAATTAATTAAGGAACTTAAAGAGGCTTGTACTTGGTATGGTCCTATGGCTCCTTATACTATTACTATTATGGAACAATTTGCCACTCAGTGGATGACACCACAAGATTGGCGCCAACTTGCTAAAAGCTGTTTGTCAGGAGGAGTCTATTTACTAAGATAAGGTAAAGATCCAGAAGGCTGCTAACCAGCAAAGGGATCCAAATCAGTTTCATATTTCTAGCAATATGCTTCTAGGAAGAGGATCATATGAGTCAGTTGACAGTCAACTAATCTTAACCAAGGAAGTTTTACTCCAGGTAAATTTTTGTGCAAGTGAGGCTCAGAAGAAGTTACCTATTAATTCTACTCATACTGCCTCACTATCTGATCTTAAGCAAAAAACAGATGAAACTTATGAGGAGTTTCTCTAGACTTACAACAGCAGTAAATAGAGTAATCTCTAATGCAGAAGCAGCAAATATCCTTATTAAACAGTTGGCTTTTGAGAATGCTAACAGTACTTGCCAAGGTTTGATTAGACCGATTAGAAGAACAGGACAATTAACTGATTATATCAGGCAGTGTGCTGATATTAACCCTGCCTTTATGCTGGATATGGCAATAGCCGCCACCTTGAAGGGAGAAACTTATGCACAATTTGTTCAGGGAATGCAAAATGGTAACAATAGACCAAAAAACAGCTTAGTTTTAACTTGTTATAACTGTGGGCAGCCTGGCCATATTAGTAGGAACTGCCCAGCTAAAAAGGGTTTCAGGAAGCTCTGATGCAACAGCTTAATGAGAAGTCTTGACCAAAGTCTCTGTGTCCTAGGTGTCAGAAAGGATTTCATTGGGTTAGGGATTGCAAATCCAAATTTCATAAAAATGGCACTCTGTTAACTAAACAGCGATCTACGGTGCCAATTCCGGGAAATGGGCAGAGGGGCCGGCCCCAGCCCCAAGTATCAATAGGGGCAGCTTCCAGCATGAACCCGTGTGTTCCCTTTGTCCCATTTCAGAACTCATCAGAGCCACCCCAAGGAGCACAGGACTGGACCTCTGTTCCTCCATCACAACAATATTAACTCCAGATGTTCCAGTTACCTCAATTCCAATGGGAGTGAAGGACCCTCTCCCAGATGGAATAGTGGGTATAATATTAGGAAGAAGTTCCTTGTCTCTACAAGGAGTTTCTGTGATTCCTGGAGTGGTGGACTCTGACTACACAGGAGAAATCCAGGTACTTTTTGCCCCCCCAGCAAAACTGTACAATTTTATGAAGGTCAAAGAATAGCTCAGTTACTACTCTTACCCTATCATAAAATGGGCAAGTCTCTAACCGATAAGCCCAGGGGTGACTCTGGATTTGGCTCAAGCAATTTCGCTTTCTGGGTTCAGGAAATTACTAACTCCAGACCTCTAAAAGATTTATATATTCAGGGAGTTAAAATTAAAGGTCTGCTAGATACAGGGGCTGATGTTTCTTGTATTACTGGGAAAGACTGGCCGTCTTCCTGACCAACACAAGTAGCCCCATCAGGACTCATTGGTATTGGTCAAGTGCCCTCTGTAGCCAAAAGTTCTCAAATCTTAAATTGGACAGATAATGAAACTTCAGAAACCTTTTGTCCCTACATCATTCCTTCCATCCCCATTACACTTTGGGGATGCGATATCCTTGCTCAAATGGGCATGCTTCTGTATAGTCCAGAGGACAAGGTGTCAGCGCAAATGCTACAAATAGGATGTGATCCCTTAAAGGGGCCTGGAAGGAACAGACAGGGCATAAAAGGACCTGTTCAGGTTACAGAAAGGAAAGACCGGTCTGGTATTGGCTTTTCAAATTTCCCCTAGGGGCCATTGTTCCTGAGACTGCTGATTCCATTATCTGGAAAGATGATAAACCAGTTTAGGTGGAACAATGACCCATGCCCTCAGAGAAACTTAAGGCAGCAAGAGAATTAGTTCAACAGCAGTTGGAAGCTGGCCATAAAGAGCCTTCTAACAGTCCTTGGAATACTCCTATATTTGTTATTAAAAATAAATCTGGAAAATGGAGACTTTTACAGGATCTAAGAGCCATTAATGCCACCATGGAGGCTATGGGTGCATTGCAGCCCATGGGAGGCTATGGGTGCATTGCAACCCATCTCTGGTTGCTATTCCTGCTGATTATAACATCATAGTTATTGATCTACAGGATTGCTTTTTTTCTATACCTTTAAATTCTCAAGACTGTAAAAGATTTGCATTTAGTTTACCTTTTCATAATTTAAAGCAGTCGTTCCAGAGATATCAATGGAAGGTCCTGCCACAAGGTATGAAAAACAGCCCTACCTTGTGCCAGAGGTTTGTAGATGCAGCCTTGCAGAAGATAAGAAACAAATATCCTAATCTTTATTTAATTCATTACATGGATGATATTTTATTGTCTCATGCAGATCGTGCTCACTTGCATAACGTTTTGAGTGAAACAGTAACAGCATTGGCTAATTGTGGTTTGAAAATTTCTCCCGAAAAAATTCAAACCAACCCGCCCTTTACTTATCTTGGTTGAGTGTTAAACACTCAAACTGTGAGTCATCAACCTCTACAATTAAGGAAGAATCATTTGGTTACCTTAAATGATTTTCAGAAATTATTAGGAGATATTAATTGGCTGAGACCTTATTTACACGTCACTACTGCAGATTTAAAGCCTCTTTTTGATATACTGCAGGGGGATCCCTCCCCCACTTCTAAAAGAGTCTTAACACCCAAGGCAAAAGAGGCCTTAACTCTCATGGAAAAGGCCATTGAGTCTCAAAGGGTGAAAAGGATAAGTTATGATATACCATGGGAATTAATTGTGTTGGCTACTACTCATATCCCAACAGGGTGCTTGTGGCAGGGAGGACCTATGGAATGGTTACATTTACTGGTTTCCTCTAAAAAATTTTTATCATCTTATCCATATTTAGTAGCTTTGCTAATAATCAAAGGAAGACAGAGAAGCATGGAATTGTTTGGAAAAGATGTGGATAATATCATCATCCCATATGACAAAACTCAATTTCAAACCTTGTTGCAAAGTAATGATGATTGGCAAGTGACTTTGATTTTAGAGGACAAATTTTGTTTCATTTGCCTAGAAATCCATTATTGCAGTTTGTGAAATGTAATCCTATAATTATTCCTCATGCATGCTCCTTAGTCCCCCTCGAGGGAGCAGTATTGGTTTTTACTGATGGCTCTTCTGATGGTAAAGCAGTGGCGGTAATTAATGACAAACCTTATGTTTTAAGTACTTCAGAGACTTCAGCACAAAAAACAGAATTAAGAGCTGTCTTATATGCCTTTACTGCTCTAAAAGACAAGAGATTTAACTTGCATACTGATTCTCATTATGTTCAAGGGCTGTTTCCTCATATTGAGACAGCAACTATTCCTGTTCATAAAACCACAAATTTGGAATTGCTTATACAACTGCAACAATTGATTCATGTTAGAAAAGAGCAATATTTCATTGGCCAGGTCAGATCGCATTCCGGCCTTCTGGGACCTCTACATGAGAGTAATCAATTGGCTGATAATTTAACAAAACCTGCCGTCTATGCAACTTTGGAATCAGAGGCAGTCACTCAAGCTCAACTATCTCATAATATTCATCATCAAAATGCTACTGCTTTATGTTATGAATTTCAGATACCTAGGGAAGCAGCAAGGCAGATTGTCAAGAATTGTCCAGCATGTCCTACTTTTGTTAATGTTCCAGCAGGAGTTAATCCATGAGGATTAAAACCTAATGTATTGTGGCAAATGGATGTAATTCATGTACCTACATTTGGAAAATTGTCTTATGTGCATGTTACTGTGGATATGTTTTCTCATGTTATTTTAGCCTCAGCAAGAACTGGAGAAGCTTACAAGGACATGGTGCAACATTTATTTTTTTGTTTCTCACAATCAGGTATGCCAAAACAACTTAAGACTGACAATGGTCCTGCATATACATCAAAATCTTTTCAACAGTTTTGTTCTCAATTTAATATTTTTCATTCTACAGGAATTCCTTATAACTCACAGGGTCAAGCTATAGTTGAAAGAGCCCATCAAACTTTAAAAAATCAAATACATAAATTACAAGAGGGGGAGTTTAGGTATAGTTCTCCTCATCATGTTTTAAATCATGCTTTATTTGTTATAAACCTTTTAAATTTGAATTCTTCAGGCAATTCAGCTATAGCTAGACACTGGAACCCAGAAGGAAATGTTAAACCTATGGTAAAATGGAAGGAACTTCTCACAGGCCAATGGAGAGGGCCTGATATATTACTAACCAGTGGGAGAGAATATGCTTGCATATTTCCACAGGATCCATCAAATCCTGTTTGGATTCCTGATCGATTAATTTGAAATGCCCCCGCTAACCCAAAGACTGAGACAGGTGGCATGAATCCTATTGAATCAAAGGAATAGACCAGAGAAAAATGTAAACAAAATAAGGGCTTTCACTTCCTTTGTCCTCTCCTATTCCTCCTACAACTCAAATTCCTGCCTTCCCTACTACTCTTGTTTCTTGTCATCTGTTCTGTGAGTCCCTTCGCCTTTATCTGAGAAGGAAGGGCAGGCGTCTGTGGCCGTGGCACCTAGCTCTGACTTTCAGTCTTTCTCTTTTACCTTTGGAGAAGGGGCAGGTGCCAAAGGCCATGGCACCTGACCCCAGTCTCCAGTCTTTCTCTTTTACCTTCGGAGAAGGGGCAGGTGCCAAAGGCCACGGCACCTGACCCCAGCCTCCAGTCTCTCTTTTACCTTTGGAGAAGGGATGGGTACCAAAGGCCACAGCACCTAACCCCAACCTCCAGACTTCTCAACCCCCCTTCTCAAGGGGGTGGCTCGGACAAAAGGATGTTAAAAATTCTTCTTTGTTGTCTTCTTATGATAAATTTCTCTCAAGTTCAACTTTCACAGACGGAAGTAAAGGAATCATATAAGTGAATCCTGTTAGCTAACTACAAAATAGGTGTTAATAAGCAGGCTAGATTGGAAGGACAAGTTCTTTTGGATGTATTTTATCTCTCAGTCAGCACTGGCGCAAACTCCAAGAATTAGAAAAGGGCCCACAAACCCCTCAACTATAACTATTGGACACAGCCTTTAAAGTCATTAACAACTGGGAGGGGAAAAGGATGCAGGACCAAAAACATAAGATAAACTTACTGCGTGTAGTCCAAGACATTGAGGTGGGAGAAGAGCTCACAATCTGCTACCTGGATATGCTGATCACCAGTGAGGAGTGCCAGAAGCAGCTGAGGGACCAATACTGCTTTAAGTGTGACTGTATCCAATGCCAAACCCAGTACAAGGTGATCTGCAACTCTTTCACCATCTGTACTGCTGAGATGCAGGAAGTGGGTGTCAGCCTGTATCCTAGTATGTCTTTGCTCAATCACAGCTGTGACCCTAACTGTTCAATTGTGTTTAATGGACACCACCTCTCAGCATACCTGCTTGCCCCTTCAATGATATGGAAAAGGACTGGTCACTCATCCAGTGAGATACTGGCTTCCTGAAATGGAGAGACTGTGCTTGTAACTCTAAGGTGGACTATACTGTACCTGGTGAAAGACTATATATTAGTGACTGGGGTTTTAATGGCTCTACACTTGCTGCAACTAGAAGGCACTCCAATTAATGAGTACCAGACAAGCCACTCAACCTCATTTGTGGAGAGCCCTCACAGCTCTTCAACCAGTCAGCCTGTCTAGGCCTGTTGGACAAACACAGCAGTATCACATTAAGGATACTTGCAGTTCTCTTACGTGTTTTTAGTATGAAATAAGTACTAAGTTGTTAAAATTGAGTATCATAGCAATGTTTATAAGGTGTCTTGTACTGGGTGTATTTTTAACTAATTGTTTAATGCCTTTTATGAAGGTTTTGTTATTCTTGAGCAGCCATCTTTTTGATGATTCTTGTATAATTGTCATCTCGTTGGTATGATGCATATGGTTTGCAGATATTGTATGAGGCTAATGCTCTTTTAGAAAGACAGAAAATATTTTTGGCTACTTTTAATTTTAGGAGTTACAGCTTTAATAGTTACTTTTGAGCTGTAGTATTATCTAGGGAAGTTCATACAACTATGTTTGCTGATCTGCTGTATAAAAATGTTTCTATTGCCATAGTTATTCAGGAAATCATAGACTAGAGGTTGGAAAGTAAGGTTAGTGCTTTGGAGGAAGGAGTTTTAGCAGTAGGGCAAGAACTTGTGACCTAAAAAAAGAAATTGGCTCTCCAATGTCACTCTGAGTTTAAATCTGTCCATACTTGGGACAAAGTAACTTGGAATTTGGAACCATTCAGACTTGAGTATAGACCTTACTAAACTACATCAAGAAATTCAGGCATCATTTGCTAACCAAAAAACATTAATGTCTATACTCAACAATGTGGACATTTGTGGAGCAGTGATTCTTTTGTTGCTGTGTTTACTCCCAATCATCTTCAGAGTGCTAAAGAAGAGTCAGCTCAATATGGAGTTTCATGGTTTAGTGCAAAAAAATAAAAATAAAAAAGGGGGAGATGTTGGGAGCCAGCCATGGAGGCCCACTGAACATTAGGGATCAGGAAGGGCTGTTGACCCCGAGACTACTAGGATGCGTTTGGGAGCTATTTGACCCCATTTCCTCCCCCTTTCTACTCAGCACTAAATAGATTAAGCTCCTGTGAGTTCAAAACATAAAAACTCTGAGACCGGGATGAACACAAGCTAACATTAGAAGCTCATTACTCCCATTATTCCACAAACTGCAGTTTTGGCTTTCACACAACTTATAATTCAAACTCGTGTCACATCTAAGAGCCTTAGTATTGGTCACAGGCTTCTGGGTCATGATCTTAGGATCTATTGAAGGTGTAAATTATAGAATATAGTTTTAGAAGAGCCATTTTGTTGAAAGAATGTGGCTGGGTTACTTGCAGGTAGCCCACTGAATTTTGAACTGGGTCACATTCCAAACATTCTGGATGGGCCACTTTCGTTTGTAAAGTAAATACTTAAGCTTCTATAGAATTGTTTAACTTGGCATAAATCAATCAGCTTAGGATGAAAAAGGTTTATAGAATATGTCAGTCATGGATTAGGTTATCCTTTGTTATGGGATTTTAAGATTATCATATGAAAAGGGTTTAAAGGCAATCATTGATTAAGTTTTCATGGATTAAGTTTTCTGGTGGGTGGGGAACTCCCTTCCCACATCTGACTTTGTGTATAAAAGACCCATTATAATTCCCAATAACACACATCGCTTCTGCACTAGGCCGGAGTCCAGTTTCTTTCTTTCTCTCTCTCTCTCTCTTTCTTCTTCCCCTCAATCGCCAGCTGGAGCTGGACTATGGCACTCAGGGAGTGGAACAGGGAAGGAGGAGGGGCAGTGGAGGTGGGTGGGGTTGTAGTCCTCCCCTCCCACTTTCCTATGGTCAGAGAGATCTCTGTTGGGGATGTACAGGATAGTATCTTCCCCAGGTATGTACTCGCACAAGGTTGCCCCAGCCAGGTCTATCCTGGATCGGGCTTCTTCTATTGTGACTGATGTCCAGGCTCTGTCTGGGTTTGTCCCTCTCACTCGTGACCCAGCTATGTGGGTCTGATGTTCAGAGGATTGCTGGGGAGGAGGGAGTTTGTGTCAGCTTGGACTCAGCACTGATCTCTTTGGAGTTATTCCTTGTCCTTTTCTGGCCACACCCTTTGTCCCATGGTTGGATCAGGGCAGGGGGCAGGGTGCCTGAAACTCAACACTCTCAGATCCCTCTGAAGTTTGTGCTCTCAGGATATTTCCGCTGGACCACTGGGCTCTGTCTGAAGCCTCTTCCAGTGCCTTGTTAGGTCTATCTCCTATATAAATGTAAGGGAATACCTGGAACAATTGTTTGTGTGTTGCTTAGGCAACGAGTTGGGGGCTGGGGGGAGGAGCTCGGCAGAGCAATGCATATCTCTACCTGGAAAATGGCTGTGGTGGGCAGCTTCTCACCAGGCATATATTTCTCTCTCCGGATTCCCCCATGCTCTCTCTCTTCAAAAATCAAATCCTGCACTCCAGCGGGTCCAGTAAGCCAGGTGATAGTGTTTGCTGTGTGCCAGGTGCTGGGAATCAGCTGAATTCAGCAGGCTTTTCTCAGGCATATTCCCACAGGCAGAGGGCATTTCTGTGGCATTCTTGAGAGCTGAGCTCTAATTTCAGGGCAGTGAGAGCTCGCAGTCACCCTCAGAGGGGGGACATGGGTGCATGCAGCCAAGTATTCCCTCAGATGGACTTTCATGCTCCCACCAGCACCAGCCAACTCACTTGGAGAGTCTTTATTGTCACTTGGCTCCATGGAGATGTTTATAGCCTAACCTGTCAGTTGCCATCTTCATTTTAGACACATTTAGCTTCTTTTGAGAAGTGTCTATTCATGTCTTTTGCCCACTTTATAATGGGGCTGTTTCTTTCTTTTTGGAGCATTTGTGTTCCTTGTAGGTGCTAGATGTTAGGCCTTTGTCAGATATAAAGCTGGCAAATATTTTTTTCCCATTCTATAAGATGTCTCCCCACTTTCTTGATGTTTTTTTTTTCTTTTTTTGCTTTGCAGATCCTCATTAGTTTGATGAGGTTCCACTTGTCTATCTTATTTCTTAGCATATGAGGATTTAGGGTTCTGAATAGGAATAGGTCATCAGATCCAATTTTCATAATGGTTAAGGGTGCCTCCTGTGTTTTCTAAGATTTTTATAGTTTGAGGTTTTACATTTAGGTCTTTGATCCATTTAGAGTTCATTTTTATATGTGGTGATATGTAGGGGTCCTGTTTCAATCTTCTGCATATGATCAGTCAGTTTTCCCAGCACCATTTACAGAATAGATTCTCCTCTCCCCAGTGGTTGTTGTTGGTTTTGTCAAAGATGAGTTGGTTGAGAAATCGAGGCTTTGCTTCCAGAATCACTACCTTGTTTCATTGGTCTATGTGCCTGTTCTTGTACCAATACCAGGCTGTTTTGATTACTGTAGCCTTATAGTAAAGTTTGAAGTCTGAAAGTGTGATACCTTCTGCTTTGTTTTATTTGCTAAGGATTGTTTTGTCTATTTGTGGCTGTTTATGTTTCCATAAGAATTTCTGTATTGTCATTTCCTGGTCTGAGAAGAATGATGTTGGTAACTTAATGGGTATTGAGTTGAATATGTATATTTCCTTTGGTAGAATGGACATTTTAACAATGTTGATTCTCCCATCCATGAGCATGAACTATTCTTCCACTTTTTTTGTGTCTTCTTGGATTTCTTTGAGCAGTGTTTTGTAGTTCTCATTGTAAAGGTCTTTCACTTCTCTGGTTAGGAAGATGCTGAGGTATTTCATTTTTTCTGTGACTATTGTGAATAAGATTGTGCTTTTCATTTGGATCTCTGCCTGCTTGTTGTTGGTGTGTTGAAATGCAGCTGTCTTTCACACATCTATTTTGTACCCTGAGACTTTGCCAAAGTCCTTTATCACTGCAAACAGGTTTCTGACAGATTCTCTTGGATTTTCAAGGTATAGGATCGTATCATCAGCAAAGAGGGATAACCTGACTTCCTCTTTTCCTATTTGAATACTCCTGATTTTCTTCTCTTGTCTAATTGCCCAAGTTAGGACTTCCAACACAATGTTGAACAAGAGGGGTGAGAGTGGGCAACCTTGTCTTGTTCCAGTTTTCAGGGAAAATGTTTCCAGTTTCTGTCCATTCGGCAATATGTTACTTGTGGTTTTATCATAAATGGCACTTACTATTTTGAGGTATGTTCCTTCTATACCTAGGTTTATGAGGGTTTTTTACCAAGAAGGAATGTTGGTTTTTATCAAGTTTTTTCTGCATCTAATGATATAATCATGTGGTTCTTTTTTAAAAAACTGTTGATGCATTTAATTACATTTATGGTCTTGCAAATATTTAATTAGCCCTGAATCCTAGGGATGAAAACTACTTGGTCATGGCGGATGATTTTTGAGATGTGTTTTTGGGTCCAAATTGTTAGAATCTTGTTGAGGATTTTTGCATCTATATTCATAAGAGATATTGGTCTGTAGTTCTCTTTTTTGTGGGATCTCTACCCAGTTTGGTTATCAGTATGATGTAAGCTTTGTGTAATTATTTGGGGAGAATTCCACCTTTCTCATTTACCTGGAATGCTTTCAATAGGATTGGCATCGGCTCCTCTTTGTATGTTTTGTAGAATTCTGCTGCAAAGCCATCCAGTTTGGTGCTTTTATTTGTAGGCAGTTTTCATAGGACAGAGTCAATACTGGTCTGCTTAGTGTCTCAGTATCTTCTTGTTTCAACCTAGGGAGGTTGTGTGGTATCAGAAGATCCTCCATATAATTTAGGTAATCAAGTTTGTTTCCATATAGGAGTACACAGCAATCTCTGATAATCTTTTGTATGTCCTCAGGGTCAGTTATGATTTGATCTTTTGTTTTTCTGACTGTGTTTATTTGGCCTTTTTCTCTCTATTTCTTGGTCTTTCTGGCTAGGGGTCTATCAATCTTGTTAATTCTTTCAACGATACAGCTTTTAGTTTTATTAATGTTTTCTATGATATTGTTGTCTTCTATGTCTTATATTTGGGCTCTTATTTAGGTGATTTGGATTCTTCTGCTAAACTTGAGGTTTTGGTGGTCTTTTTTTTTTTCCAGTCTCTTTAGTTGATTTGTTAGACTCTCCATTTGTTATCTTTCCATTTTCTTGATGTGTGCTTGTAGAGATATGAATTCTCCTCTTAGAACTTTTTTCATGGCATCCCAGAGGTTGTGGCAAGATGTTTCTTCATTTTCATTTGTTTCCAGGAATCTTTTAATTTCTCCTTTGATTTCAGTGTCGACCCATTAGCTTTTCGGCATCATGCTGTGTAGTTTCCATATCTTTGTTGGCTTTGGGGAAATTTTGTTGGTATTGATATTTATTTTTATTCCACTGCAGGTCTGAGGTGGTACATGGCAATATTTCAGCCTTATGGAATTTGTTTCTGCTTTATTTATGGCCAAGGACATGATCAATCTTGGAGTATGTTCCATGTGGTGATGACTAGAATCTATATTCTGTGGTTGTTGGGTGGAATAGTCTGTCATTATCTATTAAGTCCACTTGGTCAAGTTTCAAGTTTAGGTTCTGGATCTCCTTGTTGATATTTTGCCTTGATGATCTATCCAGAGCTGTTAGTGGGGTATTCAAGTCCTCTGCTATAATAGTGTTAGAGTCAATATCTTTTTTTAGTTTACTTAGTAGTTGTTTTATAAATACTGGTGCTCCTGTGTTGTGTGCATATAAATGGATATTTCTTGTTTATGGATTGAACTGTTTATCATCATGTAGTGCCCTTTTGCATCCTTTTAAATTTTTGAGTGCTTAAAGGTTGTTTTGTCTGATATTACAATCACAACTCTTGCCATCTTTTGTGATCCATTTGCCTGGAAACTTGTTTTCCATCCTTTAACTTTGAGTCTGTGTGCATCCCTCGTAGTGAGATGAGGCTCCTGGATGCAGCAAATAATTGTGTCATGGTTTCTTATCCAGTTTGCCATTCTGTGTCTTTTCAGTGGTACATTTTATTAATTCACATTCAGACTGATTATTGAAATATGAATGTTTATTGCTGCAATGAGGTTCTTATAATTTTTTTTCTTTGTTTGCTTGTTTTCCCTTGACTTTGGAATTGATGTATGTGTGTGTTTTCAAGTTTCTTATTACACTGCATTCTCTGCTGACTCTGTGCTCTGCTATTCTCTTTTGAAGCATGGGTATTCTTTTTTTCTATCTTCTGTGCTTAGTACCCTTTTAAGTGTCTCCTGTAGAGCTGGTCTGGAAGCTAGTCTCTTAGGAATTGGATGTATGGGAAGGATTTTAATTCTCTACTACTGATGAAATTGGACTTGACTGGATAAGAAATTCTTGGTTGAAATTGTTTATCTTTGAGAATTTTGAATATAGGGCTCCAGTTGCTTCTTGCTTGTGGTGCCTTTGCCAACATGTCTGCTGCTCTTCTGATTAGTTTTTCCTGGTAGGTAGTCTGACCTTGCTCTCCTGCTGCCTTTAGGATTTTTCTTTTGTGCCTACTTTGTGAAAGTGAATTACTATTTTTCCAGGGGTTGGTCTTCTCATTTGATGTTTTGTGGGAGTTCTCTTTATCTCTTGTGCTTGGCTGGTCACATCTCGGGGTGAGATGGGAAAATTTTCTTGATTACCTTCTGGAATACTTGCTCCAAGTTGTTTTCCATTTCCCTTTCTTTTTCTGGGATACCAATCAGGTATAGGTTCAGCCTCTTGATATAATCACATATTGCGTGTAAGTTTTGTTCTTTCTTTCTGAGTCTTTTTTCTATGTTTTTACAGATATGGTTAAATCCATGTTCTGTACTTCAAGTTCTGAGATGCTTTCTTCTGCTAGATTAATTCTGATTTCCATGCTTGTCATCTTGTTATTTATTTCCTGGATGACGATTTTTATTGCCAGAATCCCTGCTACAAGTTCTTTCATTGTTACATCTTGTCTTTCTTGAGTCTTATTTGCTCTTTCCAACCATTTCCTGATTCCTGTCATATTCTGGGGCCATTCATTGGTGAATTCCATTGTTTGGGCACCAAGGTCTGATTTCTCAGGAGTTTTGTGTTTGGTAGACTTGGAAATGCCTAAGGTCTTCCTTTGACATTTCCTCATTTGTGACAGATGTCTGTTTTTTTCTTTTGTTCTGTTATTCAGTGTTAGTGGGAGAGGCTTTTCCTTCTGATGTTTGCCCAGTCCTTTATTCTTCCTTGATCCAGGCTCTGGATTTGTTCTATTTTGAAATAGCATGGTGGAAGGGAAGCTCTGCTGTCTCTTGTAGTTTTTCAAATTTGACTAAAGTAGGGGATGGTACACTAGGATTCAGAAACTACTTGCAAATTACAATGTTCACTTTGTGGTATGTTTTCCCTGAGACCCACTCTCCACCATCACTCTATATGATGATGTAAAGCAGAAACAAATGCAAAAAAACATTTGAACACACACAGACATACACACACCCCAAAACAAACTGGAATAGCAACAAGGTGAAACAAAACAAACAACAACAACAGCAAAAAAAAAAAAAAAAAGAAAGAAAACTAAACCCACACACACATGTCTGGCACAAAGTGAGTAGAAAAGAAAAACAGATACAGTGGAGGGAAATAAAAAGGAATTTAGGTCATACCCTCACACATACTCTTTAAACAACAAAAAATGAAGATAAAAAACTCAGAGGAACAAAAGAGCAAAAACAAACTAGCAATAACAACAAAACTCAATCATTCACATACACACATAAACAGAAAACAACAAGTGAAAGAAGAAACAGAAAAAGAAAACAAAAAAAAATTGGAGGAGATGCAGATCAAATCCTCACATACACATTCATGCACAAAGGAACAATATTTTGAAAATAGATGAACTAACAGTCACAAAATTTTAATTTTTTTAAATTGAAAATTTATAAAAAACAACAAAAAACCCTGCCTTCTTGTGGCAGACTCTGTAATTCTTCCTCTAACTGGATCTCTCCTGCAGAGCCAATTCTTTCACTCTCTTCTCAGAGTCTGAAGCAGAGAAGGAGGGACTTTGGACTTTAGTTGGGCTGCAGTCCCCCCCTCTCACTCTCATATGGCTAGGGAGATTTCTGGTGGGGAGGTATGTACTCACAGGTCATGTCCCAGACCTGTTTGGAATGGAGTTCTTCTATTGCAACTGATGTCCAGGCTCCACTTGGATTTACCACTCTCAGTCATGGTCCAGCTGTGTGGGTCTGATATTCAGTGGACTGCTGGGGAGAATGGGGTTGGGTCAGCCTCAGACTTACCACTGATCTCTTTGGAGTTCTTCCTCTTCCTTTTCTCACTACACCCTTTGTCCCACGGCTGGATCAGGGTAGGGGGTGGGTCACCTGGAACTCAGCACTCATCAGGTTCCTCCAAAGTTTATGCTTTCAGGATATTCACTCTGGGTCATGATCAATCCCTAGTAGTTGATCTGCCAGTCACAGACATCAGGTCTGTTGCTCCATGTTGAGCCAGCTGGAGTACTTTCCTGCCCCAACCTTCAAGATGGTGGTAGGGTGCCTCTCTTGTCCTCTTCCATGGCACATTGCCATTGGACTCCCTCCACAGCCTCTGCTGCCAGTGCCCTCCTGCTGGAGTCCTGCTCCAGCCGGGTTCAGGGTACCCCAAAGGTGGAGATGGCATCAGCAATTGGAGGGGAAGAAGAGAGAAAGAGAGAGAAAGAGACTGGACTCCGGTCTAGTGCAGAAACGATGTGTGTGTTATTGGGAATTACAACGGGTCTTTTATACACAAAGTCAGACATGGGAGGGGAGTCCCCAACCCACCAGAAACCTTAATCCATGAAAACTTAATCAATGATTGCCTTTAAACCCTTTTCATATGATAATCTTAAAACCCCATAACAAACGATAACCTAATCTGTGACTGACATATTCTATAAATCTTTCTCATCCTAAGCTGATTGATTTATGCCAAGTTAAACAGTTCTATAGAAGCTTAAGTATTTACTTTACAAATGAAAGTGGCCCATCCCAGAATGTTTGGAATGTGGCCCAGTCCAAAGTTCACAGTGGGCTACCTGCAAGTAACCCGGCTGCATTCTTTCAACAAAATGGCTGTCTTCTAAAACTATATTCTACAATTTACACCTTCAATAAATCCTAAGATCATGACCCAGAAGCCTGTGACCAATACTAAGGCTCTTAGATGTGACACGAGTTTGAATTATAAGTTGTGTGAAAGCCAAAACTGCAGTTTGTGGAAGAATGGGAGCAATGAGCTTCTAAAGTTAGCTTGTGTTCATCCCAGTCTCAGAGTTTTTATGTTTTGAGCTCACAAGAGCTTAATCTGGTTAGTGCTGAGTAAAAAGGGGGAGGAAATGGGGTCAATAGCTCCCGAATGCATCCTAGTGGTCTTGGGGTCAACGGCCCTTCCTGATCCCTAATGCTCAGTGGGCCTCTGTGGCTGGTTCCCAACACCCTGCCAGGTGCTGAAGTGATGAGGCAAAGCCAGGAGCCAACAGTGTCTCTCCTGCTGCAATGGTGAGGGAGAGCCTGGGGCATTGGTTTCACCCATTGCTTTTTCATAGAAACACTTTTGTCCATTAAAAAAAAATGATGCTTGGTTTCTGCAACACGGGAAGACCCAGGAATGAAGCAGAGAAGCTGTAGCAACAGCTGTTGCACCAGGGGTCTGTCCACTTACTCATGAGCCCCCACTTAGACAATCTCTCCCGGCATTTTCTTCCCAGGGAGGGTTTGTTGATTAAAAAAAAAAAAAGATGAAAAAGAAAATGGTCCTTGGGTTCTGCATCCTGGGAGTCACTAGGGTCCAAGTCCAGCAGCTGTGGCACCAGCCACTGCACCAGGAGAGCCCTGGCCACTAGTTTCCTAGCCTTCACTCAGTCAGCCACTCACATGCCCACTCACTCACCAGCATGTATACAAAGTTTTCCATACACTCACTCACACCGGGATTCGCATAGTCTGACTGGCTTGGCCACCATCTTCCCAACTCCAACTAGAAGATTCTTAGTCACATTGAAATAGAACTAGAACCAAACCTATTTTGGCAGATCTCGTTATTTTTCCTTTTACTCTTTGATAACAAGAAAAATGTGGTCCTTTTATGCCATAATTGCAGCTTCACTTTGCAATTTAAAATGTCCAGTTCAATTTAAAGAAGAATGATAATTCATTCTTTTTCCAAGAGTAAGACTTCTTTCCTCCATGACTAGGTCAGAAACAAGCAAAACTTACAGGTTGTAAAGATGTTGGGATATTCTTTTCTCTTTCCCTACTTACTCCTCTCCAATAGATATTATAAATATCACTATTTGAGACTCTGCCAAGGTAAAAAGAGAGATGAAAGGGACGGAAAAAAATAATAAAACAAAACCAAAAAGTGATGTTGGTTTTGTTTGTTTGAATTTTGGCTTTGTAATTTAATTTCCAGTTTTTAATCGTTCCTTTTTTACTTTTCTAAATTTACTATTTAGTCATAAATTTATTGATTTAATTTTATTTTTTTACTTTTGTGGTGTGTATGAAAAGAGGCAATCTCCCACTGAACATTTCTGATCATCCTTGCTTGTTTTTACTGACTGTACTTGTTTTTACTGACTGTTTCAAGGCTGGGCCTGATTCTGAGAAGTGTCTTGAGTTAGTCACATGGACAAATAAGTTATGGAGACCACAGAGTGATTACATATAAACATTTACTCCAAAAACCGAGAAAGCTGGTTAGTTTGTTGCTTGTTACAATGTTTGCTGCTTGAACACACACATAAATAAGTAGGAGTCTTTGGTCTCAGGTTCTCCTGTAAACAACCTACTGTATGCACAGTATCATCTGATCCTTCATGTGGTCCTGTGGAAATTGAGGCTCAGGGAACCGGTGTAAGCATACTGGCTTGAATGTTTTTTTTTGCTGTGAGTAATAAAATATTTCATCTCTGATGCAAGAGTCTCCTGTCTTTTGTCACTTTCCGTGAAACTATTGAAGATTAACTTACTCTTGCAAGTAGGAAAAATCTCAGAGTCTTCACATTTCTTGACAGTGTTTGGCAAGGAAAATGGGCTTCTAACAGAGATGTAGCTTTCTGGAAAAAAGAGAAAAACATGGATGGGATTTAAGGGAAATACTTGGAATTGTGCAGCAAACATATTGCTCAAATTATACAGCCAGATGAGCAATAAATGGTTCTCCATACTGTTGCCTGTTAATGAGAAAGATTAGTCAGTTCTTAACAGTGGATGTTCTAATTATTTAATTGACTGCTACAAAGCTTTCCTAAACAAAAATAAAATGTTAAATTTGAGAAAAGGAATGGCTAATTTTACCTGTGTGTTATTCAGAAAATGTATTAATTTAAAGGAGATAATGACTATTTTATAGGTCATCTTGCAGATTAAGTTAGTATTGTATATGTATACCTATTATTAGAAGTGCTATCTGAGGAAGCCATTATCTAATTAAATACCCTTTCTTAGACTAATTTATAAAAGCTGTTTTAAGATTTAAAAAACAAAGATAGAAAGCATTCATTATTTACCAATTTGTGATCTATGTCTATCATACAGACTCATTTTAGTTTATGTATTATTCATAATTCTTTCTGTTATTTTCTACAACTACACTTCACCATATACTAGCAAGAGGGTTGCTGTAGCATGCAAAAAAAGATAATTCTTCTCCTCGCCTATTTTTAAAGTATTAGAAGTGGTTTTTTTAATTAAACAGTATAAGAAAGATCACATGCTATAGTGGATTAAGGACATGTACTTGAATAAAGATCTCAGAAAGACTTGGATTTTACATAATAGAAAGTTACTATTCATAAGTAGTTACTTTATATCAGGCAATGTTCTAAATGGTTCACATTTGCTTATTTAATGCTCTTAATGATTCTGTGGGGTAGACCTCACTAATATCTTCCCTTTACAAGCAAGAGAAATGATGAATAAAGTTCTAATCAGTAGCCTTGTGTCAAAAAGCCCTTCTGTGCTGAGCCAGAACACCAACTCAGGCAAGCTTTTTATTAGCTCAGGTAACTAATTTCTATGTCTGAGTTTCTTTATATGTGAAAACATAGGATAACATCGAAGATCTCTTTCAGGAATAAATAATTTAGTGAAATCAGAAAATAAATCACATTTACAAAATGCATTTTCAAATTAGTCAGTGATTAAATTTGTATTAAAATAAAGGAAAAATGTAAATTTGTCCCATTATTCTGAGAACACTGAGGAAAAACTGCTTAGTACTATAGTATTATTTTATATCTGTTACGTTTCTTTTGAGCTACTGAAGTTCAGAGATTTTTTTTAAGCAATACAAATGAATAAAAATATAACTCATTATGTATTTCATTTTCTCTATTTTCATTTTGTCATAGTACAATGCTCATGGACCAAAAATATAATCAGGAAAAGTCTTTTATTCTGTTTATACTTGTTCACAAACAATTTTCTGGGTTAAGCTGAAAGCACATAACAGTCAGTGATAGGGCTAATTTAACAGGGTCCTCTTTATTAAGTAGACTTAATAAGAACCATTGGTGTCAGACCAGGTGCACAGAATAGGAATGAAGAAATTATAAATTAAAAGACAATTTAATTTACTGTTCAGGAATGCCTTTTTATTTTATTATTACTAATTCATTAATTCAAAGGTGTTGCACATACTTACTTAAAATATCATCAGCTTAAGACTTTTGGTTTTTCTGTTTCATGTTTTAAATTATTTAACATTTGCTAAATACCCATATTTCAGTTTCAGACACTATACTTGAAGATTGATCTCTGCTTTCATGGAGCCTATATTATCCCAGGATAGACAGACCATTGACCATAATGTAATGTGACAAATGCAAGGGTAATAAGAACATGTCTAATGTGGGGTGTCAAAACTAGTCTAGGAATTCTGAGATAATCCTTCCTTTTGTCATCCTACAAATAAAAAAATGTGTATACCTACACCTTTCTGGAAAAAAATGCACATCACAAAAATTATATCTATAGGTGTACTCAAATCAAACTATGTGGATTGCAAAACTGTACAAATATGCATTTTTACAAAAGTTATAAGAAAATATTAAATTAAATTAGGAACTTATTTAACTTTCAGATAATAAACTTCATTATTCTCAGACTTAAAAGTTGTTAACAGATTTTTTGTTCTTACTATAAAGTGCAGCATCTGGGTAATTATACTTATAAATATAATCTAAGATTTGTTGCTTAATAATTCAAATGCTAATGACTTGGAGAGTACTAAGCTCAAAAAATAAATGTTTACCACATGACATACTTTTAAATACATTTTCCTAAAGATGTCATCTTTTCTAAAATCTTGCCACAGAATAGACTATTTCTTGTCCCAGTGTCTCCTTCTGTCTTTTAAAAATTCAAATACTTCTTTCCTCAAAATTCTTCACTTTAAATATATATTAACACATCCTATTTATTATTTTTTTCCCTTGACAAAAGCAAAGGATTACACCTCAGATCTTGAACTCAAATATAAACCACAGGGGTATTGTATGGCCAACAGTCAAATACTATGGCATTTAACTCTCAATCTTTCCTTTCTCTAAGACATTTTATCTTTTTCTCAGAATATTAATCTCTTTCATGTTGGCTACTTCTGCCTTGTCTGCATAGTTAACTTTAATTCATGGAAATCTTGTCAAAATACTTCTATATCACCTTCCAGAGAAATTCCAGCTGTTTCTTTTTGTAGCAGTTTCATTTTTACTAAAAGAATGTGCAAATTAAGTAAGAAAATAATAATAGTTTTTCTGTAACTTTTTTTGCATTGTGATAATAATCTTTTAATTCTGTTTTCAAAAGGTTTATAGTCTCAATATAATTAAAATTCATTGCTTAATATACTGAAGACTAAATGCCTCCAGTAGGACATGATTTTGGCAGTTTGTCACTGCTGCAAATGTTACTGCTGAAAACTATACCAAGCAAAGGCTTTACATGCACTTGTCCTACATTTGCCAAATTTTTCAAATATTTCTCCCCAAGCATTCGTGCAAGTAAGCGAGAGATACACAGGACTTTCAATAAAAGAGTGACAGATTTTTACAAAGTATTTGAATATGTTGAGTGTATAGTTCAGAAATATTTTTATTTTAGCATATATTACTACTCATTTATAACAAAGTAATCAACTATACTAGTAGCATAGACTGGTCAATATATAGTTTATATTTCAGATTTGCTCCGATGTAGCCTTGTTTCTTTGTCTATTATCTACTTTTTTGTGAAGTGTCTTAGTTCAAACTGCTATAACAGAATACTATAGATTGTGTGGCTTCAACAACAAACGTTTATTTTTTACAGTTAGAAGAATAGAAAACCAAGATTAGGGGGCCAGAAGATCCAGTGTCTAGTGAGTTCACTCTTCCTGGTTTAGAGATATCTTGCTGTATTCTTACATGGCAGAGATAAAGAGATAATCTCTCTCATATTTCTTCTTATAAGAGCACTAATCCCATTCATGAGAGCTCCATCTTGATTACCTACTTTAGCTCCCAAAGGTTCCACCTCTAAATACTACCATATAGGATATCAGATGTCAGGCTATTAATTTGTGGAGGATATGAAATTCAGTCTGTAGTATGAAGTGTGCCAAAATTATAACTTCAAACAAGAAAATATAGTGGCTACATATTTCAAGAATTTGACCCTACAGTTTCAGGGGTCAACAAAAGCAAAGCACAATTATTTTGGTTCTCATTTTAAGTTTTATTTATCCTTTCTTCTACAAGTCTTCCTTTCCTCTTGTCTAGACTATGACAGTACTCTCATACCTAATCTATCACTTCTCAACTTGTCTAACCGCTACCTCCTACTCCTCACTATATCCTGACATCATTGACAGATAATCATTCTGAACCACAGTTTTGGTGGTATTATTTTAGATAAACTATATTGAAGTATAATTTATATAAATAAATGCCCACATTTTAATTGTGCAGTTTGACGCTATGACAATTGTACACATTTTAAACCATTACCACATAAAGATATTAAAATTTCCTGTTAATCTAGAAGATTCCATCATGCCTCATTTAATCAATTACTTTCCATACCATGATCCTAGTCAACAATTAGAATGGTGATTGATAGGCGTCTAGTTTTACTCTTCTGCAAATGGTTATCTAGTTTTTTCCTAGCACCATTTATTGAAGAGATTATCCTTTCCCCAACGTGTGTTCTTGGTGCCTTGTTGAAATGGAGTTGGCTGTAAATACTTGAATTTATTTCTGGACTTTCTTTCTACTCCACTGATCTATGAATCTGTTTTTATGCCTATACCATGAATGCTGTTTTGGTTATTAAGGTTTTATAGTATATTTTGAATTCAGGAAGTGTGATTCTTCCATCTTTTTTCAGTTTGCTCTAGATTGCTTTGGCTATTCCGAGTTTTTTGTGGTTCCATACAAATTTTAGGAATTTTTTTAATGTCTCTGAAAAATGTCATTAATTTTTTGATACGGATTATATTACATCTGAAAATAACTTTGAGTAGTATTGACATTCAAATAACATGATATTATTTCTTTGAAAAAGTTTTCTATCCCTTGTTCTTTATCAATTTCCTTTATAACACTAATATTTCTTAGATTTGTGCTTATATTATATCTTGAAGTGTTCTTTTTTTATTCAATTTTTCTTTTTTCTCTTCTTACTATGTATTTTCAAATAGTCTCTCTCTGTGCTCACTGATTCTTTCACTTCCTGATTCATTTTGCTCTTGAGAGCTTCTAACACATTTTCAGCTTAGCAAATCTATATTCTCAGTTCTAGAATTTTGTTTAATTTTAAAAATTATTTCAATCTCTTTGTTAATTTTTTCTGATAAATTTATACATTGATTTTCTGTGTTATCTTGGATTTTTCTGTTTCCTTAAGATAAATACTTTGAATTTTTTATTTGAGAGTTGTCATATTGCCATATTATTAGGGTCAGTCGTTGTCTCCTTGCTTGGTCCATTTGGAAAGGTCATGATTCTTTGGTGTCTGCAGTTTTTTGTGGATATACAGCTATGTCTTCACACTGAAGAATTAGTTATTTATTCCAGTCTTCACAGTCTGGTTTGTTTTGGTTTTCCTTGCTTGCCTAGAGGTTCTTTGCTATTTACCTTTTGAATTTTCCTTATAATAGATCACAGTTTCCTGTTCAGCACTGGATGGCACCGTAAGCCCAGGTTTGCCTTGGCTCTAGCAAGCATTTGGAGTTCTGCCATCTGTACAGGTGAGGTACCAAAAGGGATGCCCTAGCTGTGTGGAAAGATTGGCTAGCAGTTTATGCCCAGGCTACCCATGGAATGTGCCTCCTATAGTGTAGTGCTGTTGAGAAGCCGCTCTGATTTGGCATCTCCTCTGGCAGAGCTGTATAGAAGAGTTTCATGGGCTGGACATGTGAATCCGGCCTCCCCACTTCTGTCTCTATCTTCCCTATGAGTGTTTCTCCCTAAGGCACTTCTGATGCTTCCCATGGGTTGTGGCAGGAGAGGTTCTCCTGCCGGGGAAATCAAGATGGTGGGGAAGCTAATACTCCACCCTGATTTCCTTTACTTCATTGTAGAAACTATGAATCTGGGGGAAAATTTTCCCTGTGCGTGAAGCCAGACAGATTTGAGGGAGGGGCAAGGTGGATATAGAAACCTGAATCTCTTATCTTCCCCTTAGAGTTTTTTACTTGTCTGTGATCCTGGAAATTGTCTCATTCTCATATTTGAGTTCTGGGGTATTTCTGTTGATAATGGTGCTGGAGATTTAGTTTTAGATTTTCTGTAGAGGAAAGTAAAGATTCTCTCTACTCTGCCTTTTTGGATGTCAGTTTCCCCAGTATGTTTTTAAAAATTGCTTGTAAGCATGTTATGTTCAAGTCTTTGTTGTCATTATATGTACAGTTGTTAAACATTTATTTGATTCTGGGTTCTTTTAGGGCAGCAATTGCATTTTGTGAATCTCATCGTTAAAGAACTTTGCACACAGTACATGTTAGAAAATTATTTACTGAATATAAAATATAAATGTTATTAAATGAATTCATAACATAGCAATATTACTCTATAAGTTAATCTATGCTTGAAAATAAAGTGTTATGGCTTCTCAATCTAGAACATTTCAAGCTCTTTTTAAAAGACTAATTAGTGTTGAAATTAGCTATTGTATCCATTGCCTTTACATTTCATTTGGTCAACTATATAATTTAAAAATTGCTAGCTTGTTTTTTAAATCCTAAGTTTATGTATTATCCAGTGTCTATGTGTATGGTGTTTAAAAAGGCATACAAATCTTGGATATGGTAGAGTTAGTGGAAAACCCACATTTTATTTCTATGTGATCTTGTTTGAATGCATGTTTTTGATTAAATTGTTTTATGGCTCCTAGAAACATATACATGTGTCTGTCAGGTATGTGATCAATACCTGGCTTCAAAATAATTAATTTATATTTTGGAAAAGAAATCAGTCAGCCTAGTTTAGTAGTCAGATTTATAAAGGCATTAATGCACTGAGATTTTATTTGGAATGTAAATTTGTATTATTGTAAAACCAATACAAATTTTAATTATTAGAAGGATGTGAAAAGGATAAAGGAATAATGTCACTTTTATATTTAAGCTGTTTTGTAGAGTAAGATGTATATACCACATCCTACAATGTTTACCACTAAATTGAAACATAAACACTTAATTTTTAATAAAGGGACAAACTATATATTTTAGTTTATTTTTTATAAAGTAGTCAATATGTAAACTTTAACAATTATTATTTTTGAAATGATAAAGGGGACATAAATAAACATAACAAAACTGTGTAATATTATTTCCAGTTTTTTTCTTCTTGTCCTCTCCTCTGACTTTAACTCATTCTTTCTCTTAATTCCAAATAAAATGGTATATCTTTAATCTTCTAAATTTGAGAAATAAAATATTCTCTAAGGCAAATACTTTAAATAAAGTAGTTTTATTAACATCTCATTTGGCTTATTATTTGCAAACTAATAAAAATGTATTTTAAAACTCTTGCTTTCAACAGAGTTAAGCCTATATATTCTTTATCTCTTCTTGGGACTTACCCCAATATTCTAGAGAAATGACAAATAAAATGCAAACTTCTCCTGTGATAAACCTTACAGAATCCTGAAACTTCAAATCACAACTTGATAGGAAGAAATTCTAAATGCAATAGTCAGGTGTAGGGAGGCACAGCATGCTTGCCCAAGGCTTCATTGAGCAGTAGGTAGCACTTCTTAAAGAAAGGAACATAATCAAATGTGCAAACCAGCCAAACTTTGTTTACAATTATGGGAAGTAGGTCCTTGGGATGCAATGGGAGCATTTTGGCAACTGGTTTGATTTCTAATTATACAGATAAGCAATTTTTGCCCGAATCGCATTTTGTCAATGAGGTAATGAGGCAGCAGTGACTAAACTGAAAGCAATACTTCCAGTTGCCTAAAAGAATAACAGATAAAATAAATCACACAATCCTCTCATAAAAATAAGTCTCATTACCTTAGATATAACCCTGGCCCAATATAAATAAAAATATGTGTTTGCATTTAAACATTTCTCATGAGAGAGTTCTTCAAAGGTAAACCAGATTTTCTCTTATGAAGATTACCTAAATAATATGAGGAAAAAAACACTTTAAAATATTAATTGAGCCGGGCTCGGTGACTCAACCTGTAATCCCGCGCCTATGGGAGGCCGAGGTGAGTGGATTGCCTGAGCCCGTGGGTTCGAGACCTGCCTGGGCAGTGAGATCTCATCTCTACAATAAATCAAAAAGTCAGCCGGGCGTGGTAGCACATGCCTGTAATTCCGGCTACTTGGAAGGCTGAAGCAGAAGGATCGCTAGAGCCCAGCAGGTCGAGCCTGCGGTGGTTGGAAGTGGCCACTGCACTCCAGTCTGGGCGACAGAGTGAGACTCCAACTAAAAAAATAAATAAATAAAATAAAATAAAATAAAATATTATTTGAGAAAAGCTTCCTTAAATAAAAGAGATTTCATTATCCAGAGTGTAGCTACATTCTATATCAGAAAAAGAAAAAAAAAAAATCAATCGTGCCTCAAAGTAAGACACAGTCCAGTAAATTTACTAGGCTTCAAATATGAATATATATATATTTATTGTGCAACCAGGTACAAGCTAAAGAGGGAAATTAAAATGGCTTCAGCGTTGTCTTCAAGGACTTTCATAGGTAAAAGACAGTGGAAAAATGTCTGTAGTTCTCTTCAGAAAAGAAAGTATGACTCATGGATTTTATATATAACCAAATTACCATTTAAATAGAAAGATAGGAGACATTTTCTCGAGCTTGCAATAACTCAAGGGATATATTGCTCATATACTTTTATTTAATACACTATTTGAGGTTTAACTTTAGGCATCCTTGAGATAATTATACAACGATGGCAAAAGAAATGTTTGACTGTGAATCAATTGATAATTAGCTTAGGTTTACAAATTATTATATGAATACCACAAACCTTAAAACTTTGGAAAAGGTGTAAGTATTAAGAGATGTTAGGGAAAGGAGAAATAAATTTAGTAGGTAATGCTATTTTCCCATTTTTTACACATATCAAAAATCATTTAAATTTAATAAAATAGCAGACATAAGCTAATTACGTGTCAGTAAACTCTAGTATAAATGTAAAGTATACTATAGTAGGCAAATTTAAACTCTGATAGAAATGATATGAGCACATAATAGTAGATGAAAGAAGAATGGAGCAAAAAAGCCAGAAAATCGACCTGTATTTTTCATTATTACACACGGTAAAGAATCAATGGAATCTGTCTAAATAGCATAGTACATTACATAACATTATAGATATAAAAAGAAAGACAAAATGAAATTGAAACCTCTCATATATTGACATGAAATTGACACAAAATAAAATAAATACATTACTTAATAAAAAGAAAACATCTATACAACAAAAATTAAATAAAATGGGATAGACTTATGGTAAAATAGTCTACCATTTTACATCACTTACTAAAGCAAAAAGACCTTTATGTGGGTTGTGAGGCAAACCACATGCAAGGCACAAGGAAGAATGAAAAAACTCAAAATATTGGGAAACTCCAAAAAGCTTTATCATCCTATGCTATAGCAAAAGAAAAAAATCTTATAATCTAAGAATATGGTTAATTAAGTATACTTAATTTATTTATCTAATGATGTCCAAAATTTGACATTTACTCTAATTATATGAATAACCCATGGAAAATTTCATCTTCTAAGAGCCCATGGAAAATTTTAAAGAAAAACACTCTGCTTTTTAAGTGCCCATAAAGCATTTACAAAACCTAATTACAAAAAATATGAATAGAACAAACAACAGAGTGTAAGCATATTATAATACTAAAATTAACATAAACATACCAAAAATAATGCATTATCTATTTGGGTAGGAAAATAGTTCCCCTTTAATATTTATTAAAGTGAAAGTCAAATTTAAGGTTTATATTCAGGCAAATAATTACAATAAAAATACCCTGTATCAGAACCTAAATCATTTAAAGCAGAGTCTAAAGACAGATGCTAGCAGAAAATGTGTATTAATTGAAATAAAAGAATAAAAAAAAAATCATTGAACAACAAAAATATCAAACTACTTTAAAACAATGAAGTAAATAAAATGAAAGCAGAGTAATAAAATACAATAAAACAAATAAAAATAGAATAATTCATAAACAGAAAACTATAAAAATAATGAATATGACCAAAAACGTTCTTACAGAGTAAAACAATAAGAAATATAAAATGCTAACTATATTAAATCAAGATAGAAAGATAGTATAATTATATACAATAAGAAATAATAAGTAGAAAGTTACCACAGATATACAGAGAGTGCCAAAACTATGTGTACACATTTTTTGAAAAGAAAAAAAAGTATTAAAATTGTATACTCAATAAGATAAATATAAGATAAATACAAGCCTTGTTTGACGTCTACAATTACAAGGTGTGCTCAAAGTGATCACTATCAGCGTCCAGACACTTCTAATTACAGCAAACATCTGTTGAAATATGTATACATTTTTTGGCATCCCTGGTATTTTTAAAAGTATATACATATTTAGATCGTTCATTATTTAACTTTATGTAATAAATTTTTAAGCATGTATAAATGTAAACGATCAAAACTGACCAAAGTATGGAAAGTATAAACTAAAATAAAAAGACAGTTAAATAGATAAAATATCCAACAGATTCTGCCCTCAAGAAAGCACAAGATTGGAGTTTTTCCACAAGGACTTTAAGTGCAAATTGCTTTATGACATTTAGTATTATTCAATTTTTTTTTAAAGCAGCAAATCATTTAGGTATATGAGGAAGCAAGTTTTATATCAAAATCTAACATGTAAGTACTGTGTACTTACCAATTGCACCACTGAAGATTCCAAAATCGAACATAGATTGTCAACACAGACATATTACATGTGAAGATCAATCTTATTGATAAATATAATTTTGACAGATATGATTTATCACATTATAGTGATAGTAAAACTACCTGACACAATAGTGTTTATTCTAAAAGTATATCCAGCAATCTCTTTCCTGGGAATATACCCAGAGGAACATGAATCACTCTACCAAAAAGATACCTACACATGAATGTTTATTGCTGCACAATTCACAATAGCAAAATCATGGAACCAACTCTGTTGCCCTTTGGAAGTGGACTGCATAAAAAGAATGTGGTACATATACACAATGAACTATTATGCATTCATAAAGAAGAACAGATTCATGAACTTCACAGTAACTTGGATGCAGTTGGAGGCTGTCATACTAAGTGAACTATCACAGAAACAAAGAGCTGAATACCACATATTCTCACTACAGTGGACCCTGAACACATTTAGCACAAACTAAAGTGGATGCTGAACACATTAGCACAAGTAGGGGATCGGTTGTCACTAGGAACTGCTGGAGTGAGGAAAGGAAGGATATTAAAGAGGGGCATGTGGCAACACAATGGGCACATGGTCCACTATCGGGAATGAGGACCAGCTACAATTCCAAATGTTACCTGCAAGTAGCCTACTTATATAGCAAACTGTCACTTGGATCTCACAACTCTAAAATAAAACAAGTTAAAATAAATAAATAAATAATAAAAATAGGGCAAAACAAGTGGCGAAAGATTAAAACATCTTTGCCAGATGCTTTTGCTTATGCCTATAATAAAGGCACTTTGTGAGGTTGAGATGGGAAGATTGCTTGAGCTCAAGAGTTTAAGTCCAGCAAGACCTCATCTCTAAACAATATTAATTTAATTTATTCTAAAAAATTAAAATATCTGAACAAATTCTTAGGAGACATTTAATAACAATCAGCAAAACATTTGATTAAGCTTTCAATAAGCAGGAATGAATGAATATTTTACATGGCAATATGCATTCACCTTATCACAAGTAAGCAGCATTGGGTTAGTGAGAAATCTGTGGAAGGATTACTATGAAAATAATTTAAAAAGCAAAAGTAATATTTAACAGTACTAAAAAAAATGAATCAAGAGCAAAAAATAAAAGTTATAGAATTAGACAAAGGGAAGGATAATATTGTTATTCAAAGGTGATGTGATTTTTCATCTGATAAATCTAAAAATAAAAATTTATAAAAATCTAACATGACTCAGTCAGTACATAAAATGGAGAAAAAAATAATACATGTTCAAAATAACACTTAAAATATTTGTTAGTAAACAACAAAAAGTAGTCTAGTATTTTATTAAAAATTGAAGAAAAGATATAAAAATGCATTTCAAAACATTATTAAAAATGTCTTAATTGAGAAAACTTTATAACATAAACATAGTATTTCTCACAAAAGTATTTTATCAAATTAAAGTTATCTACATAAAAATGATATTTTTTTAAAACGCTAGACAGACTTTAAAGAAAAAACAACCAACCAAAAATCCAGAGAAATACTAAAAAAAAAAAAAAAGTATATACAGTCTTTATTTTTGCCAGATAAGAAAATGTTAAATACAGTAACTAAACAGCATGTTATGGGCACACAGACAGCTAGATCAATGGAAAATAATTGAAAGGGTTTTTTGTTTGTTTGTTTGTTTGTTTTTAATGTATCTCTGCAAAGGTTAGAAACGATGTAGATGTTCATTATGGTAGAATTATCTTACTAAATTATATAAATTATTCAATACTATGTCCATAATAAATAAAAGATCAAGAGCAACAAAGAGAAAGAATAGCTTATGTGAATATTTACAGAATTAAATATACTAATCTGGTAACAATTACATTAGAGAACAGAAATTGTGTCTGTGACTAAAGATTTTTTTTTTTTTTTTTTTTTTTTTTTTTTTTTGAGTTGGAGTCTCACTCTGTCGTCCAGACTGGAGTGCAGTGGCCGCTCCCGGCCACCGCAGCCTCGGCCTGCTGGGCTCCAGTGATCCTTCCGCCTCAGCCATCCGAGTAGCTGGAATTACAGGCATGCGCCACCACACCCAGCTGATTTTTTGATTTATTGTAGAGATGAGGTCTCACTGCCCAGGCGGGTCTCGAACCCGCGGGCTCAGGCAATTCACTCACCTCAGCCTCCCAAAGGCGCGGGATTACAGGCTGAGCCACTGAGCCCGGCTCGATTTTTTTAATTATAGCATATTCTTTTGTACATTTTTAATTTAGTACTATTTTTAATAACCTATTCCAGAAAAATAAAATTAGGAACATTTAAAGTAGCCAAATTAGAACCTTATTTCAACCTATTCAATCTAAAGGCAACTCTGAGTCTTTGAGTCACTGAGGTTCAGCATAGTGACATTAGAAAAAAATAAAAGTATTGTCTTTTAAAAAAAGAAAAACTCATGTTGCTAACTGAATAGACTCATTGAACTGGTGTAATCATCTTGACAGAAGTAATTTAATTAATAATCATACTTTGAATGCCAACCATAGTAGAATGCATGCATTTTCTTCAATATTTGAATATCAACATGTAATAGGCAATTAAGTCATTTGCACTGATGTGCCTGTAGGATTTTCCAATTCAAAGGAAGAAAAGATAACCTTATGTCTTTTCTCATAAATATGCCACAGGTGATTATTTCACTGAAAATTGTAGTCCAAGCTGTAAGAAAGTGAGACTTTGTTTTTTATCATCAAACAAAAGATGATCCTAAAGTTTACATCTTTTCAGTATTTAGTAACTATTAAATGTTTTATAACTCTTACTACTTTCATATAAATGTGTGATTTCATGTGGACAATTAAATCAAAGTCAAGTAAAAATCTTTTATTTTTTGTCCATACAAAGCCAAATCAACATTTTAAACTATGTATTAAAAACTTAATTTATGCATATCTATATGAAATCAATTAGCAAATGTGCAAATTGTTTATTTTTAAATGTTCACTTTATTAATAACTAATCTCAAATCAGTATTTTAAAATATACTAGAAAATTGCTTCTGCCACCATTCAGTGTTTGTCACTTGTAGATACTGTCTTTTACTGTATCTCAATGGCATCTAATTCCATTTAGAAATGAGACAATGGGTTTTAAAATTCAGTTTACACATTACATTTATTATTCAAAATCCGGCTAAATATAACATGAATAAAATATACCAGAGTGAATTTAGAGAAGTTTCTAATGTGAATGCTATGGTATATTTAATAACAAATTATAATATGATGAGCAAAGTGGATGTCCATGGAAAAGATATCACTGTTAGCCAGGATGACAAAAAAGTATATGACTTTTAAATATTTTAATTTACAAAAGGAAAAAGTGAAGTTTATGTAGAATCATTCTAAGAAAAGGTTAATAATCTATACGCTTTAAACTCCTGAAGCCACTCATATTCTCTGAAATCACCTTTTCTTATTTTGAGAATACATTTGTTATCTGTCTCATTCACCATAAAGTTAACTGAGTGAGGAACTCCTTTGAAATCATCGGTCTTTGCATGTCGATTATTTTGGCAGAGGTACATAGCAAAATGAAAAATGGGTTAATAATTTCATGTGTTGTTGGCTTAGGGAGGGAAATTCGTCAGTATATAATTGCTGATGTGACAAAATCTATTTTGTCTTCTTTATGAATAGGAGATTTGCATATGAAATGTTTCTAGCTTTGGAAAGACATGAACAGACACTTCACAAAAGAAGACATCCGAGCAGCCAACAAACACATGAAGAAATGCTCAACCTCACTAATCATCAGGGAGATGCAAATCAAAACCACACTGAGATACCACCTAACTCCAGTCAGAATGGCAATTATCAACAACTCAAAAAATAACAGCTGCTGGAGAGGGTGGGGTGAAAAGGGAACACTTCTACACTGTTGGTGGGAGTGTAAACTAGTGCAACCTCTGTGGAAAGCAGTGTGGCGATTCCTAAAAGCTCTAAAAATTGACCTTCCATATGACCCTGCAATCCCCCTACTGGGAATATACCCTGAAGAACACAAATCAATCTATAAAAAAGATACCTGCACACGTATGTTTATCGCAGCATTGTTCACAATAGCAAGAACCTGGAAACAACCATGCTGCCCATCAAAAGAGGACTGGATTAAAAAAATGTGGTACATATACACGATGGAATACTACGCAGCCATAAAAAAGAACAAAATCATGAATTTCGCTGCAACCTGGATGGAACTAGAGTCTATAATACTGAGTGACCTCTCACAAAAACAAAAATCCGAATATCACATGTTCTCACTCATATAATGGACCTTGAACATCCAATGCAATACTATGAGAAAATGACTGATGGTACTGGGAAACTATGGGGGGGAGGGGGATGGGATTAACAGTAGCAAATATCTGTCGGGGGATGGGAAAACACTTCTTATCTACAGGGTGCCTGAATGAAACGTCATTGTACACCTAACCCTTAACTGTACCCCACAAAACCATAATAAAAAATACTGATTAATGAAAAAAAAAAAAAAAAGATGATTAAGAATTCTAAGATGGGAACAGCCGAGCATTAAACCAAGCATGGGTTCCTACTTGGTATGGTGCCCTGTGGAGTTGCCAGTCTGCACACTCCCGAGGCTGTCCTCAGTCTGATGCACGTGACTTCTGCAATTCTTTGTGGCCCCTTGAAGTTGTATATCAGTGTTGCCTTCCTCAGCTTTGAGCATAGGATCTTTGGCAAGGACGGTGCCAAAGTGTCTGAGCCCAGTTCCCTAGATGTGCCATGTCATCATTGTCCTAAGTCTGCCATTTCCCCAGCGCACTTCAAGGAATTGGGCTCAGGCCTCTGATACAGCAGAACCCTTAAAGCTGTC